>NC_059199.1:695000-810000 GCF_020615455.1 Coregonus clupeaformis | reverse complement strand
AGCCATGACCAGTCTTTCAAAGCACTTCATGGCTACAGACGTCAGTGCTACGGGGTCGGTAGTCATTTAGGCAGGTTATCTTAGAGTTCTTGGGCACGGGGACTATGGTGGTCTGCTTGAAACATGTTGGTATTACAGACTCAGTCAGGG
This sequence comes from Coregonus clupeaformis, assembly GCF_020615455.1. Taxonomy (NCBI): domain Eukaryota; kingdom Metazoa; phylum Chordata; class Actinopteri; order Salmoniformes; family Salmonidae; genus Coregonus; species Coregonus clupeaformis. The sequence continues at coordinate 809,850 of NC_059199.1, read as the reverse complement.
ACATGTTGAAAATGTCAGTGAAGACACTTGCCAGTTGGTCAGCACATGCTCGGAGTACACGTCCTGGTAATCCGTCTGGCCCTGCGGCCTTGTGAATGTTGACCTGCTTAAAAGTCTTACTCACATCGGCTACGGAGAGCGTGATCACATAGTCGTCCGGAACAGCTGGTGCTCTCATGCATGCTTCAGTGTTGCTTGCCTCGAAGCGAGCATAGAAGTGGTTTAGCTTCGTCTGGTAGGCTTGTGTCACTGGGCAGCTCGCGGCTGTGCTTCCCTTTGTAGTCTGTAATAGTTTTCAAGCCCTGCCACATCCGACGAGCATCAGAGCCAGTGTAGTATTATTCAATCTTAGACCTGTATTGACTCTTTGCCTGTTTGATGGTTCGTCGGAGGTCATAGCGGGATTTCTTATAAGCGTCCGGGTTAGAGTCCCGTTCCTTGAAAGCGGCAGCTCTACCCTTTAGCTCAGTGCGGATGTTTCCTGTAATCCATGGCTTCTGGTTGGGGTATGTACGTACGGTCACTGTGGGGACGACATCTTCGATGCACTTATTGATGAAGCCAGTGACTGATGTGGTGTACTCCTCAATGCTGTCTGAAGAATCCCGGAACATGTTCCAGTCTGTGCTAGCAAAACAGTCCTGTAGCTTAGCATCTCGTCATCTGACCACTTTTTATTAGCCGAATCACTGGTGCTTCCTGCTTCAGTTTTTGCTTATAAGCAGGAATCAGGAGGATAGAGTTATGGTCAGATTTGCCAAATGGAGGGCGAGGGAGAGCTTTGTATGCGTCTCTGTGTGTGGAGTAAAGGTGGTCTAGAGTTTTTTCCCCTCTGGTTGCACATTTAACATGCTGGTAGAAATGAGGTAGAACGGATTTAAGTTTCCCTGCATTAAAGTCCCCGGCTACTAGGAGCGCTGCATCTGGATGAGCGTTTTCCTGTTGATTAATGGCCTTGTACAACTCATTCAGTGCAATCTTAATGCCAGCATTGGTTTGTGGTGGTAAATAGACAGCTATGAAAAATATAGATGAAAACTCTCTTGGTAAATAGTGTGGTCTACAGCTTATCATAAGATACTCAACCTCAGGCGAGCAAAACCTCGAGACTTCCTTAGTATTTGATTTTGTGCACCAGCTGTTGTTTACAAATATACAGAGACCGCCACCCCTCGTCTTACCGGAGTCTGCCGTTCTGTCCTGCCGATGTAGCGTATAGCCTGCTAGCTGAATGTTGTCATTGTTGTCGTTCAGCCACGACTCCGTGAAACATAAGATATTACAGTTTTTAATGTCCCGTTGGTAGGATAACCGTAATCTTAAATCGTCAATTTTATTCTCAAAAGATTGAACATTGGCTAATAGGATTGATGGGAGAGGCAGTTTACTCGTCGTTCGCCGTCGGATCCTTACAAGGCACCCGGATCTGCGTCCACGATATCTCAGTCTCTTCCTCACGCGAATGACGGGGATCTGGGCCTTGTTGGGTGTCTGTAGAATATCCTTCGCGAACGCCTCGTTGAAGAAAAAGTCTTCGTCCAACGCGAGGTGAGTAATCGCTGTCCTGATATCCAGAAGCTCTCTTTGGTTATAAGAGACGATGGCAGAAACATTATGTACAAAATAAATTACAAATAACGCGGAAAAACACACATAATAGTACAATTGGTTAGAGGGCTGTAAAACGGCAGCCATCTTCTTCCGGCGCTGTTATGTCTAAATGAGAAGGAGTAGGCTACAATGATCAACCAACAGGTAGCTGTTGTTTCATATGAACGCAGTTGTTGTAGACATTTGACGGGGAGTGCAGCAAAACAGCCTCAAATAGCCTCGCTACTTTAGCTAGCTAGCTGGCTAACTTAGCTGGCTACTGTAGCTAGCTAGCTGGCTAATTTAGCTGGCTACTGTAGCTAGCTAGCTAGCTAACTTATCTGGCTACTGTAGCTAGCTTCTTTACAACAATTTGAATGCAGTCAAGACAGGCAGTACCAGATGGTATGATAGATAACCTATGGCAGCAACAAGTCTAACTAGAGCGATTCGATTTGGCTACTTTCTCTCTCTCTCCCTCTGTGCCACACACATAGACTGTAACACACACCGGCCCCTGCTCCTCTCTGGCCCCTCCCCCACACCCTTCTGCTGAACCAAGCAGAGTGCAGCGCACCGTCTCTGTCGCGCATGCGAGCAAGTCTCCATTGAAGATTCAAATGTATTTCGACTATCCGGATATCCGAAAAAATATAATGATATTTTTTGAATACTGAAATCATTTCAAATGCCCATCCCTAGTGTGTGTGTGTGTGTGTATGTGTGAGTGTGTATGTGTGTGCTTACCTATAATCTCAAAAATGTACAGTACAGTGAGCATACATGCTTCTGTATGACTTAATGATTGTGCACCCCCAACAAGTCTCTCTCTGTCAGTGTGCGATCATGGTTTTCCCAGTGTCAAAGTCTTTGCCCCCCCGAGTCAAGCTCACATAAACTACATGTCTATTTATTATGACATGACTGCAGTGGCCCAATCTCTGCAGTAAGAATCAGACTTTTATGACAGCCGATACTTCAACCCTATTTGGTTTGGAGAGCTTCCTCTGAAAGACAACGCAGCAGCTTTACTCCACCTTTGAGGTTCCTGTCCCAGCAACACAACTTGTCTTTCTCCTGCCTGAGACTAGGAAGTAAGGCTTTGTGTAAATGTTTGCTGCGGCGGTGGACAAAGGAGTTTTTGTTATTAATTTTGTTTGTTAACGCATTCACATCAGGCCTGGTTACAATGCGGGGCCATTACAATAGTTATTATTAGGGCCGACAAGCCATTAGTTCCAATTACCACTCCCAAAACACTAGAAGAAGTAAGCAAGGCAATCGTAAGTAAAATTGATTGCATCTCACCGCCACTATCTACAACTGCCAATTGATGACCTGGTATCGAGCATCTGCCTGCGCTATTCAATTCAATTTGTGGGTGTGGGTATACAGTGGGGGAAAAAAAGTATTTAGTCAGCCACCAATTGTGCAAGTTCTCCCACTTAAAAAGATGAGAGAGGCCTGTAATTTTCATCATAGGTACACGTCAACTATGACAGACAAAATGAGAAAAATAAATCCAGAAAATCACATTGTAGGATTTTTTATGAATTTATTTGCAAATTATGGTGGAAAATAAGTATTTGGTCACCTACAAACAAGCAAGATTTCTGGCTCTCACAGACCTGTAACTTCTTCTTTAAGAGGCTCCTCTGTCCTCCACTCGTTACCTGTATTAATGGCACCTGTTTGAACTTGTTATCAGTATAAAAGACACCTGTCCACAACCTCAAACAGTCACACTCCAAACTCCACTATGGCCAAGACCAAAGAGCTGTCAAAGGACACCAGAAACAAAATTGTAGACCTGCACCAGGCTGGGAAGACTGAATCTGCAATAGGTAAGCAGCTTGGTTTGAAGAAATCAACGGTGGGAGCAATTATTAGGAAATGGAAGACATACAAGACCACTGATAATCTCCCTCGATCTGGGGCTCCATGCAAGATCTCACCCCGTGGGGTCAAATTTATCACAAGAACGGTGAGCAAAAATCCCAGAACCACACGGGGGGACCTAGTGAATGACCTGCAGAGAGCTGGGACCAAAGTAACAAAGCCTACCATCAGTAACACACTACGCCGCCAGGGACTCAAATCCTGCAGTGCAAGACGTGTCCCCCTGCTTAAGCCAGTACATGTCCAGGCCCGTCTGAAGTTTGCTAGAGTGCATTTGGATGATCCAGAAGAGGATTGGGAGAATGTCATATGGTCAGATGAAACCAAAATATAACTTTTTGGTAAAAACTCAACTCGTCGTGTTGGAGGACAAAGAATGCTGAGTTGCATCCAAAGAACACCATACCTACTGTGAAGCATGGGGGTGGAAACATCATGCTTTGGGGCTGTTTTTCTGCAAAGGGACCAGGACGACTGATCCATGTAAAGGAAAGATTGAATGGGGCCATGTATCGTGAGATTTTGAGTGAAAACCTCCTTCCATCAGCAAGGGCATTGAAGATGACAATGATCCCAAACACACCGCCCGGGCAACGAAGGAGTGGCTTCGTAAGAAGCATTTCAAGGTCCTGGAGTGGCCTAGCCAGTCTCCAGATCTCAACCCCATAGAAAATATTTGGAGGGAGTTGAAAGTCTGTGTTGCCCAGCGACAGCCCCAAAACATCACTGCTCTAGAGGAGACCTGCATGGAGGAATGGGCCAAAATACCAGTAACAGTGTGTGAAAACCTTGTGAAGACTTACAGAAAACGTTTGACCTGTGTCATTGCCAACAAAGGCTATATAACAAAGTATTGAGAAACTTTTGTTATTGACCAAATACTTATTTTCCACCATAATTTGCAAATAAATTCATAAAAAATCCTACAATGTGATTTTCTGGATATTTTTTTCTAATTTTGTCTGTCATAGTTGACGTGTACCTATGATGAAAATTACAGGCCTCTCTCATCTTTTTAAGTGGGAGAACTTGCACAATTGGTGGCTGACTAAATACTTTTTTTCCCCACTGTATATGTGTGCCTGTGTGTGTGTGTGTGTGTGTGTGTGTGTGTGTGTGTGTGTGTGTGTGTGTGTGTGTGTGTGTGTGTGTGTGTGTGTGTGTGCGTGCGTGCGTGTGTGTGTGCTGGTGTTCACATGGTCTGTTGAGTAATGTGTTTAGACGGGGCTAAAATGCACCGTCTCTTCAGATTTATTAGAAATCATTATGTGGGTAAGTGCATTACATGCATAGATATTGAAACAAGACTATTGAACCCAGAGTTCCCTATTAGGGTTACGTAGGCCTACAGGTATTAGATATCCACATACGAATGGATGTGAATGTGTGATTACATGTACTGGGTCTATTATCCTTTCTCTATTCCCCACTGCTTGCCCCAATGAGCAGATGACATGGATCTTTGGTTGTTTTGGGGAAGGAATATATGACGAGAAAGAGTGAACAACAGCAATCCTCTGCAGATCTTAACCCTGGAAGTGGAAGAGAAAACAGCAGCATCATCAAGCGACAGGAGAAAGAAAAGGAAGAAAGACCAACAAAAAAGAAAGAGAAAAGAAAAGAAAGAGAGAAAGAAACAGAAAGCGAGAGAGAAATGCTGCGTAGAAGCTTGACCAATCACGTCGTGTCTCTTTACCTGGCGCAGGTTGCGTGTGACGCGCACATCGTGCCAGGCGTTGTCATTGAACTTCCCATTAACGGGCTCCACTAGCGCCTCGAAGGCGCCCGAGCCCAGGTTGATGACCAGCCAGACGGCGCCGCTCTTCAGCGACAGGTTGACGTAGTCAGCCGACTTGCCCGTGTGCAGCATGAGGCCGTTGCGCTGCAGCGTGCGAAAAGAAAGCGTGATCTCGTCCGTGCTGCTTTGGATGGGTGTCAGTGACAGGTCGTAGCAGAAGAACTCGTTCCCCTTGAATGTGGCCACCGACTCTTCCTTCCCTGGAGAGACAGGAGGATGGAGAGGAGAGGGGGTTACAGTTACAGACGTGTATTGCTCATATAGAACCGCTGGGACTCATGTTTGGTGTATTGCTCTATTGGTAATACACACAAGAAAACATTGGAAGCCAAAGGAACAAGAGAGAGATGTATAGAGAAAAAACAGAGTGGGTGAAAAAGACAGATGAAGAGGTGTGACTGCAAGGTTGACATCCTTGTTCTCTCTGTCAGTCCACCTCCCACACATTCCTTCAGCAACAGTCAAAACAGTCAGCTCACACTACAGACACACGTCCAATCCCAAGGAAAGGGTGGGGAAAGACACCATTTCCTAATGTCTGGTAATAAAACAGACTACCTCCTGTCATGTCCCGAGGACGTCAAGTGGCGAGTTTTGCATTTAAAACCCACCACTAGGGGCAACATTGAGCGTCATTAACATTAAATAGGCTTGGGTTTTGCCAGGTCGTTGTGGAAGGGGGTGGAGCTCCAAGGGTCGCTTGTTCAATCCTAGTGGTAGACACTCATTCTTTAATTAACTTTTTTAACCCTATCCCAAACCTTAACCCTTAACTTAACCATTCTGAATGAATGAAGAAGGAGCTGCAGCAGGAGGAGCAACCCAGCATGTCAAAAACACCTCGAAATTTGACGTTTGGAGCAAGTTCGAAATTTGATGTTTGGAGAAAACTTGATACACGTCAGGATCTGAAGTCAAATTGGTCAAACCGTGAGATCTTGTTGCTCTATGACCATGTACCTTTGGCTACTAGGGTATATCAATAAGCTACCATCCCAACAGACCAGTGATCCACACAACACCATCCTGTTGTAATTTCACCACGTCCCTTAGGACGCTCTGAGGTGATCCAGCTCAGGTAATGAGGTTCACTTGCGAATCAGGGGGAACCCTGCGAGGGAGGGGATTGGATAATCCCACTTATCCCACAGTTCTATTACTGCAAATCATTCCAATCCCTTCACACATTTCCCAGGGGAGGGCAGGGTTGGTTAGGGCCAGATAGATTGAGAACCACCATCTCCTGACCACTGAGTTACAATTATAGAGCTGAGAGTGGAGGTGAGAGTGGTGGGATGCAGCCTTAGGTTATACAGACTTAGAGAGGACATGGACTAATTGTCTATAGATATAGGATTGCTGTAATTTCTGTTATGTGTTAAAATAATGACTTTTCAAGCATATAAATCAAGTTGATTTGACTATGTATTTAACATGTCTGATTTAACATTAACTCATACAGGTTTTTCTTTTCAAATGTCAGTCATACAAAATATAGAAACGTCTGCACACACAGTATTGTGAACACACACGCACGGACACACACACACAATCACCCACAACTGAGGTAGACATTGAATTCTCTGCTTAATGAAGATAACTATTCAAATATTTTTTTGTTTGAAATTGGAATTTAGAGTAATCTCAGACGAGGCAGAAAGGCATCATGGCGTGGAGGAAACAACAAAACGAGAGAGAGAGAGAGAGAGAGAGAGAGAGAGAGAGAGAGAGAGAGAGAGAGAGAGAGAGAAAAAATACAGAGAGAGAGAAAGAGAGAAAGAGAGAATAGAGAGAGAGAGAATAGAGAGAATAGAGAGAGAGAGAATAGAGAGAGAGAATAGATAGAGAGACAGGGAGAGAATAGAGAGAGAGAGAATACAGAGAGAGACAGGGAGAGAATAGAGAGAATACAGAGAGAGACAGAGAAAGAGAGAGAGAGAATACAGAGAGAGACAGAGAAAGAGAGAGAGAGAATACAGAGAGAGACAGAGAAAGAGAGAGAGAGAATACAGAGAGAGAGAGAGAATAGAGAGAGAGAGAGAGAGAGAGAATAGAGAGTGAGAGAGAGACAGAGAGAGAGCTCAACATGAGCTCCTGATTTATTTCCTTTTTTTTTTGTTTTTAGAATGAGATAAACACTTGATTCTAAAAAGAATTCAAGACAAGAAGTGATGAACAACAACTCTATCAAATTAAGAACTTTTGACTCTCACTAGTTAGCTACACAACAAAAACCTGGCCAGCAGGCTAGCAAGCCAGCCAGCCAGAAAATTGAGCTAGAACAAACCTAGCAAGGGGAGTTAATACAATCTTCTGTTTTTGTGTGTGAAGATTTTTCACTCTTTTGCTGGTTTTTGAGCTAAACAGGAGCTAGCTAGCAACAGCAGCAGACAAACACAACTGGTTGCCATGGCAACGGTGCAGCAGAACAGAGCAGCAGCAGTAGTAGTAGCAGAGCCCACAGGCACCATGTCCCCACTCCCCCTCAGAGCTGAGTCCATTCTCTACCCTCCAGAGGCCAAAAATGACACAACGAGGAAAGCTTTTAAACAGAATCTACTAAAGGGGAGGCCAGAAACCCTTTTCACAGACCTCTACAAAAACGGTGATGTGAGTAATCTCATCTTTCTCACTGACCAGCCAAATGCATGGTGCTCAGCAGTCTGCTCTCACTACCCATCGGTAAAGAATGAGGGAATCTGTAATGGGTGGAAGCTGAAAGTCAAAGAGACAGACGACCCTGACAGCACCATGATAACAATCAACCTCTACAAGACTGGGACTGTCATGGTGCAAGGTAACCTTAGGCTGTTTGAAACAGACTTTCAGACCATTAAGGAGAGAGCAGAGAGAGAGAAGGACACCACCAGTGACATGCCCTCCCACAAGACAAACTCCACCAGCACCACCCTCACCCCCACTATCCCCACCCAAAAAGGCACATCCAGCACCTCTCTTCCCACCATAGTGGAGGACACGCCCCAGGAGGAGAGCGACCCTCTCAGTGCAGAGCAGGCTCAGGCCCTCCTCACCACCATGGCTGCCATGAGGGATCAGTTCACTAAACTGGAGGGAGAGGTGGTCCTGCTCAGGGAGAGTGTGAGCAAACAGCAACCAGACATCCACACCTTAGAGGAGCTCCTAACCAAGGTGCGGACAGAGCAGGACAGCAGCCTTGCAACACAGCTGAAAGAAGTTGAGCAAGAGAGAGACGGACTCAAGAGAGAACTGGCTTATCTAACAAAGGAGGTGAGAGAGCTCCAAAAAGACAGGCAGAGCAGTAATAACGAGCTGACCACAATAAGAGAGGAGCTGCAGGAGAGAAAGAGAACAGAGGACAGGCTGCAGGAGCAGCTAGATCACCACTCTATGACCTGCCCTCACACAGCAGACGAGCCCACCTCAACCAGCCAGGTCTCCCCAGCCCTGCTGGCTGCATGCCTCCCCCCCAGCCGCCAGAACAGCCTCCCACTGACAGCGGCACCGGCACAGACCAGCCACACCCCAGCTCCAACACCCACCAGCCCCAACTCTACCCCCTCCAGTCCAGAAGAAACACTGGCTGAGATTGTCCTGTTGATGAACTCAAATGGGAAGTTTGTTCAGGAGAAGAAACTTTTCCCTAGACACAAAACGAGAAAGGTGTGGTGCCCAACAACGCAGAGTGCCATGGCGCTGCTTGATAAGGCCCAGCTCGGGTCGCCAAGCCACATAATCATACACACCGGAAGCAACGACCTGCGTACTCAGCTGGAGAGTGTGGCGACTTCACTACGGGGAGTGATTGAGAAGGTCTCCGCAATCTTCCCCAACTCAAGGATCGTGGTGTCAACCTTTCTACAGAGGAAGGACTTCCACCCTGCCACAATCCAAAGAATAAACGCCAGCCTCTCCTGGGACTGTGCCCTGCGACCCAATGTACACCTGGCCCACCATCCCACCCTCGATCTGGACTGTCTCTATGACCATGTTCACCTGTACAGGGAGACAGTCCCCATCCTTGCTAAGACTCTCAAGGAAGTCGCTTTAAACCGCATCCCGACCTCTCCACCCAGGAACAGCGGAGCAATCTCCACCCCCCCGAGATCACCAAGACAACACCCCGGACCAGCCCCCTGAACCCCACAGCCATGGCCACAGCACCACCAACCTCAATGCCCACCACATCCAGCGCAGCACAGACCACCCCAGCCCAGCTTCAGACCCAACCAGATGAGGCCTAACATCCCCCTCCCCCCCACCACAGACCCACACCTGGAGGAGCCACAGCCCGGCAGACAGAGCTATACACAAGCTGTGAGAGGAGCAACTGGCCCAGCTCCCACCAACGAAATTAGTGACATCAAACAAATGCTGAATCTACTATGCTCACATGTGATAGGCCGAGGGTCATGGTAAGATGAGCACAAGAACTCCACCCTCCTCACACTACATCCACCCAAGTGGCATGACACAAATACTATCTTAAATGATAAACAAATCACATTTGCATAATGAGTTTACCTTAATTGAAAGATCCTATTTTCAAAGTTCTTGTTGGATTGTGAGTGTTTATCTCATTTTGAAGGTAAAGAAAAAACTGTTATGAAGTCTTTTTACGTTGCATGTTGGAATTTACAAGGATTGAAGTCCTCTGCTTTTTGGCTAAAGAGCAGAACCCAGACTTCCTTAAAGAAATTGATGATGTTGATATTGTAGTACTACAGGAAACATGGTGCAGAGGTGATGTTTCCACTGGCTGTCCACTAGGTTATAGGGAGATAATCGTACCATCCACCAAATTAAAAGGAATCACACAGGGCAGAGACTCGGGGGGAATGCTAATATGGTATAAAACTGAACTAACTAATTCAATCGAATTGATCAAAACAGGATAATTCTTTATCTGGCTAAAAATCAACAAATCCTCTGTGCTACATACATTCCCCCCTCAGAGTCACCCTACTTCAATGAAGAGAGTTTCTCCATTCTAGAGGGGGAGATTAGTCACTTTCAGGCCCAAGGCAATGTGCTGGTCTGTGGAGACCTGAATGCTAGAACAGCAGAAGAACTAGACACTATTAACAGTCATGGGGACAAACAACTACCGGGAAGCAACAACCTTTCCCTCCCCACATACCCCCCCCAGAAACAACTATGACAAAGTGAAAAACAAAAATGGAGTACAACTCCTGAAGCTCTGTCGAACACTGGGTCTGTACATAGTCAATGGTAGGCTAAGAGGGGACTCTTTTGGTAGGTACACCTACAGCTCATCCCTTGGCAGCAGTACTGTAGACTACTTCATCACCGACCTCAACCCAGAGTCTCTCAGAGCCTTCACAGTCAGCCCACAAACACCTCTCTCAGACCACAGTAAAATCACAGTGTATCTGAGAAGAGCAGAACCCAACCATGAAGCATCACGGCCCAATAAATTACATGGTACTAAACAGACCTATAGATGGAGTGCAAACAGTACAGAAATCTACCAAAAAGCAATTAGTAGCCAAAAAATACAATCTCTCCTGGACAACTTTTTAGCATTAACATTCTCCTACAGCAATGAAGGTGTAAATTTGGCTGTTTGGAACATAAACTTTATATTTGACAAATTAGCCTCCTTGGCTAATCTTAAGAAACATAAGAGCAAACCAAAAAGAATAGATAACGAAAAATTGTTTGATAATGATTGCAAAAATCTAAGAAAGTAATTGAGAAATATATCTAATCAAAAACACAGAGACCCAGACAACAAAAATATACACCTTCAATATGGGGAAACACTGAAGCAATACAAATACACCCCAAGAACAAAAAAAAGAACAGCACATTAGAAATCAGCTGGATGTGATTGAGGAATCCATAGAATCAAACCACTTCTGGGAGAATTTGAATAAATTAAACAAACCTCATAATGAGGAATTGGCTATCCAAAATGGGGATATGTGGAGAAATCACTTTGCAAACCTCTACAGCAATATAACAAAGAGCCCAGAACAACAAGATATACAAGAAAAATTACAAATCCTTGAATCAGCAGTCAAAGACTATCAGAATCCTGTGGAAACCCCAATTACAGAACAAGAATTATTGGAAAAACTTTGCACTCTCCAACCCAAAAAAGAAATGATCAAATATACAGACCACAAATTTAAATTGGCTATACTCAAACTCTTCAACATTATCCTAACTGCAGTTATTTTCCCTGATATTTGGAACCAAGGATTGATCACACCAATTTATAAAAATGGAGACAAATTTGACCCAAATAATTACAGAGGAATTTGTGTTAACAACAGCAACTTGGGGAAAATTCTCTGCAGTATCATAAACAGCAGACTACATAATTTCCTTGATGAACACAACTTCCTAAGCAGAAGCCAGATTGGATTTGTAAAAAATTATCGTACAACAGACCACATTTACACCCTCCACACTCTAATTGACAAACAAGTCAACCAAAACAAAGGCAAAATCTACTCGTGTTTTGTAGACTTCAAGAAAGCATTTGATTCAATTTGGCACAAAGGTATTTTTTACAAACTAATAGAGAGTGGTATTGGAGGGAAAACATATGATATTAGTTGGTAGAGCATGGTGTTTGCAACGCCAGGGTTGTGGGTTCGATTCCCACGGGGGGCCAGTGTGACAAAAAAAGAATGTATGCACTCACTAACTGTAAGTCACTCTGGATAAGAGCGTCTGCTAAATGAGTAAAATGTAAAATGTAATATTATTAAATCAATGTACACTAAAAACAAATGTGCGATTAAATTCGGCAACATGCAAACAGACTTCTTCTCTCAGGGACGTCGAGTGAAACAGGGTTGCCCAATAAGTCCAACACTATTTAACATCTACATGAATGAATTGGCAAAAACATTAGAAGAATCGGCAGCACCTGGTCTCACCCTACACAACACTGAAATCAAGTGTCTGCTGTACGCAGATGACCTGGTGCTACTGTCTCCCACTAAGGAGGGGTTACAGCAGCATCTAGATCATCTGCACAGATTCTGTCAGACCTGGGCCCTGACCGTTGATCTAAAAAAAAACAAATATAATGATATTCCAAAAAAGGTCAGGAAATCAGGATGACAAATATACATTCTATTTGGACACAGTTCTATTAGAACACACCAAAAATTACACATATCTAGGACTAAATATCAGCAACACAGGTAGCTTTCACATGGCTGTGAATGAGCTGAGAGACAAAGCAAGAAGAGCATTCTATCCCATTAAAAGGAATATTAAAATCGAAATTCCAATTAGAATCTGGCTCAATATTTTCCAATCAGTTATAAAACCAATTGCTATATATGGCAGCGAAGTATGGGGTCCGCTCTCTAATACTGAATTTACCAAATGGGACAAACATCCAATCGAAATACTGCTTGCAGAGTTTTGCAAGACTGTATTGCAAGTGCAAAGAAAAACTCAAAATAACGCATGTAGAGCAGAATAGGGCCAATACCCCCTCCTTATTCGAATAGAAAAAAGAGCCATCAAATGTTACAACCATCTAAAAACAAGTGACCCCAAAACATTCCATCACACAGCTCTACTATGTCAAGAGATGAAACAAGAGAAGAGTCCCCTCAGCCAGCTGGTTTTGGGGCTCAGTTCACTAACCAAAACCAACCTCATAGAGCCTCAGGACAGCGCTCAGAAAATCTGGCCCAACCAAATCATCACAAAGCAAAAAGAAAAATATATCACCTATTGGAAAGACACCACAAAAAATCAAAGTAAACTTCAATGCTATTTGGCTCTAAACAGACAGTACATGGTGGCAGACTATCTGGCCACTGTGACTGATAGAAAACGGAGGAAAACAATGACTAGGTACAGACTCAGTGTGGCTATAGAGACCGGTCGTCACAGGCAAACCTGGCTGCCCAGAGAGGACAGGCTGTGCTCACTCTGCCTCCGGGGAGAGGTAGAGACAGAGCTGTATTTCCTACTACACTGTGAAAAATACTCAGACCTAAGATAATCTTTCTTTCCCAAAATTATCATTCAGTACAAAGAATTTGAAACTATAAAAGAGTAAGAAATAATCCAATATTTATTGGGTGAAAAGCCTAAATGTGCAATTTTGGCAGCCAAATATGTGTCCTCCTGCCACAACCTGAGGGACAGCCAGTGAAAAGTGTAATGTAATGTCAATAATATTTCCTGTTTTGTTTAGTCTTTCATACCATGTAATGTGTCTTCTCAGTCATGTTGAGATTGATCGACTACTATTGCTTTAATGTATTGTTATTCTCATTCATATTGTTGTTGTAGTTGCTGTTAATGGTAATCTCATTTCCACTGCTACTATTATTATTATTGCTGATGGTCCCACCATTTTTGTTATATCTATACTTTGATAATGTAAGTAATTTTACTTGCCATGTCAATAAAGTCTATTGAATTGAATTGAGAGAGAATAGAGAGAGAATAGAGAGAGAGAGAGAGAATAGAGAGAGAGAATAGAGAGAGACAGAATAGAGAGAGAGAGAGAGAGAGAGAGAGAGAGAGAATAGAGAGAGACAGAGAGATAATATAGAGAGAGATTAGAGAGAGAGAATAAATATATATATATAGAGAGAGAGAACAGAGAGAGAGAGAGAGAGAATAGAGAGAGACAGAGAGAGAATAGAGAGAGAGAGAGAGAATAGAGAGAGAGAGAGAGATATAGAGAATATATATATATATATAGAGAGAGAAAGAGACAGATAGAGAATAGAGAGAGAAAGAGAGAGAGAATAGAGAGAGAGAGAGAGAGAGAGAGAGAGAGAGAGAGAGAGAGAGAGAGAGAGAGAGAGAATAGAGAGAGAGAATAGAGAGACAGAGAATAGAGAGAGAGAGAATAGAGAGGGAGAGAGAGAATAGAGAGAGTGAGAATAGAGAGAGAGAGACAGAGAGATAATAGAGAGAGAGAGAGAGAATAGAGAGAGAGACAGAGAGAGAAGACAGAGAGAGAATAGAGAGAGCGAGAAATGTCTGGTAAACAGACTCCTCACGTTGTCTGTTCTGCTGATGTAGTAAGAACAAAAGCGTGGTAAATGGACCGCCACAGCCATTTTCAATTATGTATTAAGTTAGGAGAGAGTGGGAAAAAAACTACGAATTTGGGTTGTTAACGTTAAGCAACAAGCAGCTTGTGATTAGTGTTGGGAAGTTCTGCTCTTTTCACTGATCTTTTCAACTCGTTCAGTCAAAACAACAAATCTTTCGACTCATTTCGTTCATTTGATTCAGTAATGCCCAGAGCAAAGATTACCCCCAACTGGCGAACAATGAATTAAAAGAATCATGATTCTACAAGACTCTCGTTCACCATAGCGGGGTTGTTATTGGAGCTGTCATTTGTGAATAAGACTTTTAAAAGTGTGCTTCAAAAAATATACATTTTTTATTGCTAGGCATACAAATAATATTGTTAACTGATACCTTTGAAACGAGGTCTAATTGTGGCCACAACCAGACTAGATTGTGAATTACATGGCGGAATAACACTGCTTGACTGCCGCGAGGGAGAGTAGCACAATATCTTTCAAGAACTGCAGCAGCCCAAATGATTTGTTCTTGAGTTCTAAGTTTTGAGCAGAAAGAAGCTGGCTATCTATGCTTTGGTTCTAAGATGTGTCCATCGAGTAACATTCAATAAGCAAAGAATAGCATTAATTATTGCACCATGCGATCAATTATCAGTTCTAAACATGTATTTTTCTCCTCTATGGTGCTTGCAGCATGATCTATTTTCCCTCGCTCACATGATGGACAGTTGCTGGTCAGAGCACGTATCTGGAGCCGCTGAGCCGGAGGAGCGCGTATTAAATCCTGCTGTAAAATTAAATGCGGCCAGCAGGTCAAGTGAACGACTAAAATGAACGAGTCACTCTGAAAAACTAATCATGACTCTCGAGTCAGTAAAAAGAGTCGTTCAAAAATAATGAATTGTTAGCGAACTGCACATCACTACTTGTGATTGCTTTCTATGAGCTGTGGTGTCAGATGATAGACTGAGTTAAGGAAATGGAAGGAGGCAGCTTGCAGAAGACAACTTTCTTTTTGGGGGGGGATGGGGCTGGTGGCTGACAAAAGGGGGAACGAAAAAATAAGACACTGCCTGAGCACTCAGACTGACAGGAAAGGACGAGGGGACGTTTTTCAGTGTCGCATGGCGGTGCTCTGACGATGACAGGGGGCTGATGCTATCTCTGACCCTGGCATGATGCATCACAACGCCATGTCCCACAAGACATCTTCAGAAACCTATTGCCTTTAGCGGGAAAAATCAACAAAGTCTAGACATCAAGAACATATACGGAAACGATGTTATTAAAACACTTATTTGACAATTCTCAGTAGATTGTAGTTAGCATTCTCTCTCTCTCTCTCTCTCTCTCTCTCTCTCTCTCTCTCTCTCTCTCTCTCTCTCTCTCTCTCTCTCTCTCTCTCTACTTCCCTCCATCACTCTTTCCGTCCCTCCCCATCTTCTCTGGCCTCCTCTGTCTCCCAGACTTTCCCTCTCTTAGGTCTGTATTCTGTAATAAACCAGTGATCCCTTCTCCTTCTCTACAGAGGGCCCTGGAAAGCCCCACTTCCCTACTTGTTCTCTACAGAGGGCCCTGGAAAGCCCCACCTCCCTCCTCCTTCTCTACAGATGGCCCTGGGAAGCCCCACTTCTGTCCTCCTCTACAGAGGGCCCTGGAAAGCCCCACCTCCCTCCTCCTTCTCTACAGATGGCCCTGGGAAGCCCCACTTACGTCCTCCTCTACAGAGGGCCCTGGAAAGCCCAACTTCCCTCCTCGTTCTCTACAGAGGGCCCTGGAAAGCCCCACTTCCCTCCTCCTCATCTACAGAGGGTCCTGGAAAGCTCCACTTCCCCATATCCCTCCCCACGAGGACGGTGGAGACCTCTTCAGCTCCGCCACTCGCCGCTTTCCAACAGTAAATGAATATCAAGACATTTCTCTCTCTCTCCCACTCTGTGTCAGTCTCTCTCTCTGCCTCTTCTCCCTCCCTCCCTCTCCTTCCCTCCCTCCCTCCCTCCCTCCCTCCCTTCCTTCCTTCCTTCCTTCCTTCCTTCCTTCCTTCCTTCCTTCCTTCCTTCCTTCCTTCCTTCCTTCCTTCCTTCCTTCCTTCCTTCCTTCCTTCCTTCCTTCCTTCCTTCCTTCCTTCCTTCCTTCCTTCCTTCCTTCATTCCCTCCCTCCCTCCCTCCCTCCCTCCCTTCCCTCCCTCCCTCCCTCCACACCCAGAGTAAACCCCCCTCCCAACAACCCTCCTAGCCTTCTCTCTCTCCACACCTCCAGACTACAGTATACCAATCAGGTGCTCCTCCTTTCCAGAGCCCACTCTTCTCTCCTCTCCTCCTGAACCTGCCTCTCCTCTGCCTTGATCTCCCACTACAGGCACTGGGCTCTCCTCAACCAAGACTGAAAGCCTGATGTGCTGGGTATATCCTGGGTATAGCCTGGGTAAAGCTTGGGTATAGCCTGGGTATAGCCTGATATACTGATACAGTGGGTTCACTGGAAAACTGTCCGTCTACTAACTGCCTCTCTTTCTCCACTTTCCCAGTTTCTACTTGACTTCTAGGACACTTTTCAACTTCCGCAATCTCAAGCTCTTTACCTAACTTCTGATAGCTACATTCACAAAATCTCAATATAATGTGCAGGACTGTACAGGTGATGTCAGGACAGTACAGCTGACGACATTTGATTTGTAACCACATGCCCTAAGGAAGCCTTCCATGTCTTAGCTAAGACCTCTCTCTCTCTCTCTCTCTCTCTCTCTCTCTCTCTCTCTCTCTCTCTCTCTCTCTCTCTCTCTCTCTCTCTCTCTCTCTCTCTCTCTCTCTCTCTCTCTCTCTCTCTCTCTCTCTCTCTCTCTCTCTCTCTCTCTCTCTCTCTCTCTCTCTCTCTCTCTCTCTCTCTCTCTCCCTCCCTCTCTCTCTCTGCCTCTTCTCCCTCCCTCCCTCCCTCCCTCCCTCCCTCCCTCCCTCCCTCCCTCCCTTCCTTCCTTCCTTCCTTCCTTCCTTCCTTCCTTCCTTCCTTCCTTCCTTCCTTCCTTCCTTCCTTCCTTCCTTCCTTCCTTCCTTCCTTCCTTCCTTCCTTCCTTCCTTCATTCCCTCCCTCCCTCCCTCCCTTCCCTCCCTCCCTCCCTCCCTCCCTCCACACCCAGAGTAAACCCCCCTCCCAACAACCCTCCTAGCCTTCTCTCTCTCCACACCTCCAGACTACAGTATACCAATCAGGTGCTCCTCCTTTCCAGAGCCCACTCTTCTCTCCTCTCCTCCTGAACCTGCCTCTCCTCTGCCTTGATCTCCCACTACAGGCACTGGGCTCTCCTCAACCAAGACTGAAAGCCTGATGTGCTGGGTATATCCTGGGTATAGCCTGGGTAAAGCTTGGGTATAGCCTGGGTATAGCCTGATATACTGATACAGTGGGTTCACTGGAAAACTGTCCGTCTACTAACTGCCTCTCTTTCTCCACTTTCCCAGTTTCTACTTGACTTCTAGGACACTTTTCAACTTCCGCAATCTCAAGCTCTTTACCTAACTTCTGATAGCTACATTCACAAAATCTCAATATAATGTGCAGGACTGTACAGGTGATGTCAGGACAGTACAGCTGACGACATTTGATTTGTAACCACATGCCCTAAGGAAGCCTTCCATGTCTTAGCTAAGACCTCTCTCTCTCTCTCTCTCTCTCTCTCTCTCTCTCTCTCTCTCTCTCTCTCTCTCTCTCTCTCTCTCTCTCTCTCTCTCTCATTGCACTCTGGGAGGATGTCACTGTGGAGTTGTCAACCATGATGGAGAGGTCTTTGAGCAGGCAGGCCTTCCCCGGGAGGAAGTGCAGCTCTGTCTTGTCGAGGTTGAGCTTGAGGTAGTGGGCCGACATCCAAGCTAAGATATCTGCCAGGCACGCAGAGATACGTGTCGCCACCTTGGTGTCAGAAGTGGGAATGAGACAGGTAGCTGAGTGTCATCCACATAGCAATGACAGGAAAGACCATGTGAGGATATGACGGAGCCGAGTGACTTGGTGTACAGAGAGAAGAGGAGAGGGACTAGAACTGAGCCCTGGGGGACACCAGTAGTGAGAGTATGTGGTGCAGACACAGATCCTCTCCACGTCACCTGGTAGGAGCGACCTGCCAGGTAGGATGCAATCTAAGAGTGTGCAGAACCTGATATGCCCAGCCCTGAGAGGGTGGAGAGGAGGAACTGATGGTTCACAATGTCTAAGGCAGCGGACGGCACAATTATTTAGTTTTTATAATTTACGGAAAGCCAGACATCATTTACAACACTCAGACATCATTTACAAACAAAGCATTTGTGTTTAGTGAGTCCGCTAGATCATAGGCAGTAGGGATGACCAGAGATGTTCTCTTGATAAGTGCGTGAATATGCTGAAAATGTGGACTCAATAGTAAACTTTGTGATAAAAGCACCAAATTTGGCACAGAGGTAGATGTATGTACCCTCCAAATATATAGATATGGAGCCACCCAGATTTGTTCCCTGGGGGTGTGGTAGCCACTATAACTACAAAATAAATACATATTTACATTTCAGTCAATGTCTCTATACGAAGTTGAGACTCTCTTCTTTCAGATGCAATTGGAACTGAGTTGAAAGTCCATCGCATTCCAAAGTAAGAGCTAAATGTTTGATGGCACCAGTACCCATATTGCCTTTATCGGTGGCCACCTTAGTTCATACCGGTTTGTCAGATTAGCTCAATCACCAATTTCTCAGCCTCTGAGTGTCACAGAAACACAACACTTTGAATGAATAACAGAAAAACTTGTATAACAAGTGGCTATGGATGAAATTGATCCAAATATTTGTTCAAAACATGAAAAACATACAAAAAGGTAAAATATACCTTTTTGTATGTTTTTCATGTTTTGAACAGAAACATCACATTTGACTATAAATGTGTGAAAATGTAAAAATATATGCTTATGTTGGGGAATTTAAACCATTTACTTGTGTTACAAAAGGTTAATAATAAAAAAAAAAAGTGTTACTACTTGACAGACAGTGTCTCTTTGCAATCATTTCCAATTTGGTGTCAAAAATGACCTGTTGGTGCTTTAAGGTTAAGTATGTGTGTGTGTGTGTGTGTGTGTGTGTGTGTGTGTGTGTGTGTGTGTGTGTGTGTATTTATGTCTGTGTCTGTGTGTGAGTGTGTGTGTTACACCCTGACCTTGAGAGCCCTGTGATTTCTCTAGTTAGTTTGGTCAGGGTATGAATGCTAGTTGATCTATGTTATATATTTATATGTTGGCCGGGTGTGGTTCACAATCAGAGGCAGCTGTCGATCGTTTTCTCTGATTGGGGATCATACTTAGGCAGTCATTTTGCCTACCTTAGTTGTGGGATCTTGTTTCTGTTTCTGTTTCAGCTTGTTGCTGTTAGCCTTTAGAACTTCACGTTCAGTTGTTTTTGTTATTTTATCAAGTGTTTATTTAATAAATTAAACATGTACGCATACCACGCTGCACCTAGGTCCGATCCTTTATACAACAAACGTGACAGAAGATCCCACCACCAACGGACCAAGCAGCATGGCCAGGAGGAGCAGACACCCTGGACACAGGTGGGGAAGACATTTTCGGACATGGGAGGAGATATTAGCCGGTAAAGGACCCTGGGCGAAGGAAGAAGCCCAGGCAGGAGAGGATCAACGGCGACGCCAACGGTGCCGGCCGCGAAGGAAGCACGAGAGGCAGACCCAATAATTTTTTAGGGGGGGCACACGAAGCAGAAGGAGGCCCTGAAAGGGCTGACTGTGGAGGAAGAGGAGGCCGCTATTATAGAGGCCAACCAAGACATGCAGCTCAGCACTCTGAGAGAGGAGATACAGTGGAAGGAACAAGTATTTGATACACTGCCGATTTTGCAGGTTTACCTACTTACAAAGCATGTAGAGGTCTGTAATTTTTATCATAGGTACACTTCAACTGTGAGAGACGGAATCCAGAAAATCACATTGTATGATTTTTAAGTAATTAATTTGCATTTTATTGCATGACATAAGTATTTGATACATCAGAAAAGCAGAACATAATATTTGGTACAGAAACCTTTGTTTGCTATTACAGAGATCATACGTTTCCTGTAGGTCTTGACCAGGTTTGCACACACTGCATCAGGGATTTTGGCCCACTCCTCCATACAGACCTTCTCCAGATCCTTCAGGTTTCGGGGCTGTCGCTGGGCAATACGGACTTTCAGCTCCCTCCAAAGATTTTCTATTGGGTTCAGGTCTGGAGACTGGCTAGGCTACTCCAGGACCTTGAGATGCTTCTTACGGAGCCACTCCTTAGTTGCCCTGGCTGTGTGTTTCGGGTCGTTGTCATGCTGGAAGACCCAGCCACGACCCATCTTCAATGCTCTTACTGAGGGAAGGAGGTTGTTGGCCAAGATCTCGCGATACATGGCCCCATCCATCCTCCCCTCAATACGGTGCAGTCGTCCTGTCCCCTTTGCAGAAAAGCATCCCCAAAAATGATGTTTCCACCTCCATGCTTCACGGTTGGGATGGTGTTCTTGGGGTTGTACTCATCCTTCTTCTTCCTCCAAACACGGCGAGTGGAGTTTAGACCAAAAAGCTCTATTTTTGTCTCATCAGACCACATGACCTTCTCCCATTCCTCCTCTGGATCATCCAGATGGTCAATGGCAAACTTCAGACGGGCCTGAACATGCGCTGGCTTGAGCAGGGGGACCTTGCGTGTGCTGCAGGATTTTAATCCATGACGGCGTAGTGTGTTACTAATGGTTTTCTTTGAGACTATGGTCCCAGCTCTCTTCAGGTCATTGACCAGGTCCTGCCGTGTACTTCTCGGCTGATCCCTCACCTTCCTCATGATCATTGATGCCCCACGAGGTGAGATCTTGCATGGAGCCCCAGACCGAGGTTGATTGACCGTCATCTTGAACTTCTTCCATTTTCTAATAATTGCGCCAACAGTTGTTGCCTTCTCACAAAGCTGCTTGCCTATTGTCCTGTAGCCCATCCCAGCCTTGTGCAGGTCTACAATTTTATCCCTGATGTCCTTACACAGCTCTCTGGTCTTGGCCATTGTGGAGAGGTTGGAGTCTGTTTGATTGAGTGTGTGGACAGGTGTCTTTTATACAGGTAACGAGTTCAAACAGGTGCAGTTAATACAGGTAATGAGTGGAGAACAGGAGGGCTTCTTAAAGAAAAACTAACAGGTCTGTGAGAGCCGGAAATCTTACTGGTTGGTAGGTGATCAAATACTTATGTCATGCAATAAAATGCAAATTAATTACTTTAAAATCATACAATGTGATTTTCTGGATTTTTGTTTTATATTCCGTCTCTCACAGTTGAAGTGTACCTATGATAAAAATTACAGACCTCTACATGCTTTGTAAGTAGGGAAACCTGCAAAATCGCCAGTGTATCAAATACTTGTTCTCCCCACTGTACAGTGGGGGGAAAAAGTATTTAGTCAGCCACCAATTGTGCAAGTTCTCCCACTTAAAAAGATGAGAGAGGCCTGTAATTTTCATCATAGGTACACGTCAACTATGACAGACTAAATGAGAAAAATAAATCCAGAAAATCATATTGTAGGATTTTTAATGAATTTATTTGCAAATTATGGTGGAAAATAAGTATTTGGTCAATAACAAAAGTTTCTCAATACTTTGTTATATACCCTTTGTTGGCAATGACACGGGTCAAACGTTTTCTGTAAGTCTTCACAAGGTTTTCACACACTGTTGCTGGTATTTTGGCCCATTCCTCCATGCAGATCTCCTCTAGAGCAGTGATGTTTTGGGGCTGTCGCTGGGCAACACAGACTTTCAACTCCCTCCAAAGATTTTCTATGGGGTTGAGATCTGGAGACTGGCTAGGCCACTCCAGGACCTTGAAATGCTTCTTACGAAGCCACTCCTTCGTTGCCCGGGCGGTGTGTTTGGGATCATTGTCATGCTGAAAGACCCAGCCACGTTTCATCTTCAATGTCCTTGCTGATGGAAGGAGGTTTTCACTCAAAATCTCACGATACATGGCCCCATTCATTCTTTCCTTTACACGGATCAGTCGTCCTGGTCCCTTTGCAGAAAAACATCCCCAAAGCATGATGTTTCCACCCCAATGCTTCACAGTAGGTATGGTGTTCTTTGGATGCAACTCAGCATTCTTTGTCCTCCAAACACGACGAGTTGAGTTTTTACCAAAAAGTTCTATTTTGGTTTCATCTGACCATATTACATTCTCCCAATCATCTTCTGGATCATCCAAATGCACTCTAGCAAACTTCAGACGGGCCTGGACATGTACTGGCTTAAGCAGGGGGATACGTCTGGCACTGCAGGATTTGAGTCCCTGGCGGCGTAGTGTGTTACTGATGGTAGGCTTTGTTACTTTGGTCCCAGCTCTCTGCAGGTCATTCACTAGGTCCCCACTTGTGGTTCTGGGATTTTTGCTCACCGTTCTTGTGATCATTTTGACCCCACGGGGTGAGATCTTGCGTGGAGCCCCAGATCGAGGGAGATTATCAGTGGTCTTGTATGTCTTCCATTTCCTAATAATTGCTCCCACAGTTGATTTCTTCAAACCAAGCTGCTTACCTATTGCAGATTCAGTCTTCCCAGCCTGGTGCAGGTCTACAATTTTGTTTCTGGTGTCCTTTGACAGCTCTTTGGTCTTGGCCATAGTGGAGTTTGGAGTGTGACTGTTTGAAGTTGTGGACAGGTGTCATTTATACTGATAACAAGTTCAAACAGGTGCCATTAATACAGGTAACGAGTGGAGGACAGAGGAGCCTCTTAAAGAAGAAGTTACAGGTCTGTGAGAGCCAGAAATCTTGCTTGTTTGTAGGTGACCAAATACTTATTTTCCACCATAATTTGCAAATAAATTCATTAAAAATCCTACAATGTGATTTTCTGGATTTTTTTTCCTCAATTTGTCTGTCATAGTTGACGTGTACCTATGATGAAAATTACAGGCCTCTCTCATATTTTTAAGTGGGAGAACTTGCACAATTGGTGGCTGACTAAACACTTTTTTCCCCCACTGTAACTACCTTACGGGGGCTGTTAACTAAGAAAGAGCAGGAGAGCTCCCTTCAGAGGGAGGCGCTGCAGGAGGCCCACAGGGAGAAGGAGTCAGTGGATGTACGGAGAGAGGAGCTGGCCAGACAACAGGAGGAGCTGAGAGAGGAGTTAACCCTTCAGCAGCAGAGAACTCAGTCCTTAGAGTAAAGGCTGGAGGAGCCAAGTTTCAGTGTACTGAGAGAGGAGCTGGCCAGACAACAGGAGGAGCTGAGAGAGGAGTTAATCCTCCAGCAGCAGAGAGCTCAGTACTTAGAGCAGAGGCTGGTGGAGCCAGGTTTCAGAAGAGAGCCAACTCCCCGCATTCGCTTTGAGGAGCGTGTGACCGTGCAGGCACCAGGCTATGCGCTGGCTTTACGCACTGTGCCGCCAGTGCGCCTTCACAGACCGGTGCGGCCCGTGCCTGCTCCTCACACCAAACCAGTGGTGCGTGTCTCCAGTTCTGTATGGCCCGTGCCTGCTCCTCGGACTAAACTAGTGGTGCGTGTCTCCAGTCCTGTACGGCCTGTGCCTGCTCCACGCACCAAACCAGTGGTGCGTGTCGCCAGCCCGGTGCGCCCCGTACCTGCTCCACGCACCAAACCAGTGGTGCGTGTCGCCAACCCGGTACGCCCCATACCTGCTCCTCGCACAAAACCAGTGGTGCATGTCCACAGCCCAGTGTGTCATGGGCCAGCGCCCCGCACTTGCCGGGCTCCAGTGATGATCCATGGCACGAAGCCTCCAGTGATGATCCATGGCCCGAAGCCTCCAGTGATGATCCATGGCACGAAGCCTCCAGTGATGATCCATGGCCCGAAGCCTTCAGTGATGATCCATGGCACAAAGCTTCCAGTGATGATCCATGGTACGAAGTCTCCTGTGATGATCCATGGCACGAAGCCTCCTGTGATGATCCATGGCATGAAGACTCCAGTGATGGTCCATGGCCCGGAGCCTCCTGCAACGGTCAGCTGCTCCACTCCAGTGCCAGAGCAGTCCGCTCCACCGGTGCCATACCACGCTGCACCTTGGTCCGATCCTTTATACAACGGACGTGACAGTGTGTTTGTTGTTTATTGTGTTTATTTCAGTCAAACACACACACACACACACACACACACACACAACCATGATTTCAGCTGCCCTGGTGAAATAAAATAAATAAAATAAATAAATAAAACATTGCCCCATGAATCAGGCTCCCCTCTGCTCTCCACGCTGCTCTTTCATTGGCTACGTATACACTCGCCTGGCTACGGTGTCCCTGAGGGGCCAACAGGGACACAGGGGGCAAAACACCATATTTATCCAGACTTCATAAAACATTACCTCATTGCCAGTCCATCTATACACAGTCACTGTCCATTACTCTCCCTATACAGTCATCCAGGCTACCCCTAACGTCCCAAAACATGGAGAATGCACTACAAAGGCAACAGTGGAAAAGAGCTTTGTACAGTGAGGGAAAAAAGTATTTGATCCCCTGCTGATTTTGTACGTTTGCCCACTGACAAAGACATGATCAGTCTATAATTTTAATGGTAGGTTTATTTGAACAGTGAGAGACAGAATAACAACAAAATAATCCAGAAAAATGCATGTCAAAAATGTTATAAATTGATTTGCATTTTAATGAGGGAAATAAGTATTTGACCCCTCTGCAAAACATGACTTAGAACTTGGTGGCAAACCCTTGTTGGCAATCACAGAGGTCAGACGTTTCTTGTAGTTGGCCACCAGGTTTGCACACATCTCAGGAGGGATTTTGTTCCACTGACGTTTGGCAACTCGAACCTTCAGCTCCCTCCACAGATTTTCAATGGGATTAAGGTCTGGAGACTGGCTAGGCCACTCCAGGACCTTAATGTGCTGCTTCTTGTGCCACTCCTTTGTTGCCTTGGCTGTGTGTTTTGGGCCATTGTCATGCTGGAATACACATCCAAAACCCATTTTCAATGCCCTGGCTGAGGGAAGGAGGATCTCACCCAAGATTTGACAGTACATGGCGCCGTCCATCGTCCCTTTGATGCGGTGAAGTTGTCATGTCCCCTTAGCAGAAAAACACCCCCAAAGCATAATGTTTCCACCTCCATGTTTGACGGTGGGGATGGTGTTCTTGGGGTCATAGGCAGCATTCCTCCTCCTCCAAACACGGCGAGTTGAGTTGATGCCAAAGAGCTCAATTTTGGTCTCATCTGACCACAACACTTTCACCCAGTTCTGCTCTGAATCATTCAGATGTTCATTGGCAAACTTCAGACGGGCCTGTATATGTGCTTTCTTGAGCAGGGGGACCTCCGGGCACTGCAGGATTTCAGTCCTTCACGGCGTAGTGTGTTACCAATTGTTTTCTTGGTGACTATGGTCCCAGCTGCCTTGAGATCATTGACAAGATTCTCCCGTGTAGTTCTGGGCTGATTCCTCACCGTTCTCATGATCATTGCAACACCACGAGGTGAGATTTTGCATGGAGCCCCAGGCCGAGGGAGATTGACAGTTCTTTTGTGTTTCTTCCATTTGCGAATAATCGCACCAACTGTTGTCACCTTCTCACCAAGCTGCTTGGCGATGGTCTTGTAGCCCATTCCAGCCTTGTGTAGGTCTACAATCTTGTCCCTGACATCCTTGGAGAGCTATTTGGTCTTGGCCATGGTGGAGAGTTTGGAATCTGATTGATTGATTGCTTCTGTGGACAGGTGTCTTTTATACAGGTAACAAGCTGAGAATAGGAGCACTCCCTTTAAGAGTGTGCTCCTAATCTCAGCTCGTTACCTGTATAAAAGAGACCTGGGAGCCAGAAATCTTTCTGATTGAGAGGGGGTCAAATACTTATTTCCCTCATTAAAATGCAAATCAATTTATAACATTTTTGACGTGCGTTTTTCTGGATTTTTTTGTTGTTATTCTGTCTCTCACTGTTCAAATAAACCTACCATTAAAGTTATAGACTGATCATTTCTTTGTCAGTGGGCAAACGTACAAAATCAGCAGGGGATCAAATACTTTTTCCCTTCACTGTATATTAATGCTTTGAAGCACATGAATCACAATAGCCTATGGGACATGGCATCCTCAGCTTTGCGTGTGTCAGTTCGCACATGTGTGTGTGTGTGTGTGTTTGCGTGTGTGTTTGCTTGTATGTTTGCTCAGCACCCGAGCAGTGACAAAAAAAAAATCCTCTCTCACTCATGGAATACATCTGATTTGAAGCGTGTGGGGATGAAATCAGAGAAATTAAAAAGGAGCCAGAGGGAGAGAAAGAGAGGAGATAGGGAAGAAGACAGAATGAGAAGACAACATGATTGATACAAGATGTTCAGTTCGGCAACCTCCTTGATGTGCTCCTACGAGATGTTTCCCTCCCTCATAAATCTAATCTGTCAGCTGTCTTTAAAAAAACATCAACGTGGTATTTCAATCTCAGATGAGCCGATAACTCTGGTGTACCCAAGCAACCCCCCCTCTCTCTTTACAAGAGTTGCAAACAGGGGCCTTCCCCAAAATAATGGATTGGAGTAGGAAACAGTAGACCACTGAAGTGCATATTGGATCAGTTATTCAAACTCTGTTCAAATGGATCCCAGTTCACCCAGTCCCAAATTGAATGCACTTTTTTTTTAATACTCAGGATATCTGTATTCTTTGGTTTAACTAGCAACAAGCCAAAACAAAATCAACAGCAACAATCCACACAGTTAATCAGAATTCAACTATGGTCAGACACTGCAGTACAGACAGCCCAAGTTCCCAAACTGGGAGACTTCTGGGGCCTTTACTATCAGTCTGTACACAAAGCAATGGAACAACGTAAGATAATCCATTCCAGAGCAAACTCAAAACTGAACCCTGACCTTAATAAGGACAAAATAACAGCTGAATAAGGAAGGGTGTAATTACTAAGGTGTTCCCTCTTGTAAAGGGGCTATCAATTCCTGCCCAAACTGACCTAGCCTGCAGCAGTGCTTGCTAACGTGAGTAATTCACTGATTAGCTAGCGGATCTCTGATTTGACGGCATCGGTACTCCATCGACAAAAGACCCACAGAACAATGGGCCTCCCTGTCGACCGCATTGGTCTTCTATTGCTAGAACTTGTGATTACTGTATACAGTGGGGGAAAAAAAGTATTTAGTCAGCCACCAATTGTGTAAGTTCACCCACTTAAAAAGATGAGAGAGGCCTGTAATTTTCATCATAGGTACACGTGAACTATGACAGACAAATTGAGAAGAAAAAAATCCTGAAAATCACATTGTAGGATTTTTAATGAATTTATTTGCAAATTATGGTGGAAAATAAGTATTTGGTCACCTACAAACAAGCAAGATTTCTGGCTCTCACAGACCTGTAACCTCTTCTTTAAGAGGCTCCTATGTCCTCCACTCGTTACCTGTATTAATGGCACCTGTTTGAACTTGTTATCAGTATAAAAGACACCTGTCCACAACCTCAAACAGTCACACTCCAAACTCCACTATGGCCAAGACCAAAGAGCTGTCAAAGGACACCAGAAACAAAATTGTAGACCTGCACCAGGCTGGGAAGACTGAATCTGCAATAGGTAAGCAGCTTGGTTTGAAGAAATCAACTGTGGGAGCAATTATTAGGAAATAGAAGACATACAAGACCACTGATAATCTCCCTCGATCTGGGGCTCTACGCAAGATCTCACCCCGTGGGGTCAAAATGATCACAAGAACGGTGAGCAAAAATCCTAGAACCACACAGGTGGACCTAGTGAATGACCTGCAGAGAGCTGGGACCAAAGTAACAAAGCCTACCATCAGTAACACACTACGCCGCCAGGGACTCAAATCCTGCAGTGCGGACGTGTCCCCCTGCTTAAGCCAGTACATGTCCAGGCCCGTCTGAAGTTTGCTAGAGTGCATTTGGATGATCCAGAAGAGGATTGGGAGAATGTCATATGGTCAGATGAAACTAAAAAATATAACATTTTGGTAAAAACTCAACTCGTCGTGTTTGGAGGACAAAGAATGCTGAGTTGCATCCAAAGAACACCATACCTACTGTGAAGCATGGGGGTGGAAACATCATGCTTTGGGGCTGTTTTTCTGCAAAGGGACCAGGACGACTGATCTGTGTAAAGGAAAGAATGAATGGGGCCATGTATCGTGAGATTTTGAGTGAAAACCTCCTTCCATCAGCAAGGGCATTGAAGATGAAACGTGGCTGGGTCTTTCAGCATGACAATGATCCCAAACACACCACCCGGGCAACGAAGGAGTGGCTTCGTAAGAAGCATTTCAAGGTCCTGGAGTGGCCTAGCCAGTCTCCAGATCTCAACCCCATAGAAAATCTTTGGAGGGAGTTGAAAGTCCGTGTTGCCCAGCGACAGCCCCAAAACATCACTGCTCTAGAGGAGATCTGCATGGAGGAATGGGCCAAAATACCAGCAACAGTGTGTGAAAACCTTGTGAAGACTTACAGAAAATGTTTGACCTGTGTCATTGCCAACAAAGGGTATATAACAAAGTATTGAGAAACTTTTTTTATTGACCAAATACTTATTTTCCACCATAATTTGCAAATAAATTCATAAAAAATCCTACAATGTGATTTTCTGGATTTTTTTTCTCAATTTGTCTGTCATAGTTGACGTGTACCTATGATGAAAATTACAGGCCTCTCTCATCTTTTTAAGTGGGAGAACTTGCACAATTGGTGGCTGACTAAATACTTTTTTTTCCCCACTGTATTGATCTGTAGACTCTGATTGAGCTCCCGTAATTGAATTATGAAGCCAAGATCAATGAAATATAGAATGATGGAAAAAAACGTTGGAGTACTTTAAATGAAATTATGGGTAGAAAGACTAATTGAACTCCATCTTTCATCGAATCAGATGGCTTATTCATCACAAAACCATTTGATGTTGCCAATTATTGTAATTATTACTTCATTGGCAAAGATGGAAAACTTAGGCAGGAAATGCCAACAATAAATAGTGAGCCATCGTATTCATGCATAAAAACCGAATAATTAAAGAAAAGCATTGCAAGTTAGAATTTTGTAAAGTTAGTGTGGGAGAGGTGGAAATATTATTGTTATTGATCAATAATGACAAACCTCCTGGCATTGACAACTTAGATGGAAAGCTACTGAGGTTGGTAGCTGACTCTATAGCCACTCCTATCTGTCATATCTTTAATCTGAGCCTAGAGGAAAGTCTTTGTCCTCAGGCCTGGAGGGAAGCCAAAGTAATACCCAAGAATGGTAAAGCGGCCTTTACTGGTTCTAACAGTAGACCTATAATGCTATTTCTCTGTAAACAAATTAACAACAGACTTTCAACATGCTTATAGGGAAGGGCACTCAACATGTCAACTGCACTGACACAAATAATAAAGAGTTGCAGTCTGTTTTGGAATGGGTGGCCACTAATAAACTGGTCCTGAACATCTCTAAGAGCATTGTATTTGGTACAAATCATTCCCTAAGTTCTAGACCTCAGCTGAATCTGGTAATGAATGGTGTGGCTATTGAACAAGTTGAGGAGACTAAATTACTTGGCGTTACCTTAGATTGTAAACTGTCATGGTCAAAACATATAGAGGTCTGTCCATAATAAATAGATGTTCTGCTTTCTTGACAACACAATCCAAAAAGCAAGTTCTGCAGGCTCTAATTTAGTCTAATCTTGATTATTGTCCAGTCGTGTGGTCCAGTGCTGCAAGGAAAGACCGACTGTAGTTAAGCTGCAGCTGGCCCAAAACAGAGTGGCACGTCATGCTCTTCATTGTAATCAGAGGGCTGATATAAATACTATGCATGCCAGTCTTTTCACAGTCCCCAAATCCAGAACAAATTCAGGAAAGCGTACAGTATTATATAGAGCCATTATTGCATGGAACTCAGTTACATCTCATATTGCTCAAATAAACAGCAAACCTGGTTTCAAAAAACAGATAAAGCAACACCTCATGGCACAACGCCTCTCCCCTATATGACCTAGATACACTGCTCAAAAAAATAAAGGGAACACTAAAATAAAACATCCTAGATCTGAATGAATGAAATTATCTTATTAAATACTTTTTTCTTTACATAGTTGAATGTGCTGACAAGAAAATCACACAAAAATGATCAATGGAAATAAAATGTATCAACCCATGGAGGTCTGGATTTGGAGTCACCCTCAAAATTAAAGTGGAAAACCACACTACAGGCTGATCCAACTTTGATGTAATGTCCTTAAAACAAGTCAAAATGAGGCTCAGTAGTGTGTGTGGCCTCCATATGCCTGTATGACCTCCCTACAACGCCTGGGCATGCTCCTGATGAGGTGGCGGATGGTCTCCTGAGGGACCTCCTCCCAGACCTGGACTAAAGCATCCGCCAACTCCTGGACAGTCTGTGGTGCAACGTGGCATTGGTGGATGGAGTGAGACATGATGTCCCAGATGTGCTCAATTGGATTCAGGTCTGGGGAACGGGCGGGCCAGTCCATAGCATCAATGCTTTCCTCTTGCAGGAACTGCTGACACACTCCAGCCACATGAGGTCTAGCATTGTCTTGCATTAGGAGGAACCCAGGGCCAACCGCACCAACATATGGTCTCACAAGGGGTCTGAGGATCTCATCTCGGTACCTAATGGCAGTCAGACTACCTCTGGCGAGCACATGGAGGGCTGTGCGGCCCCCCAAAGAAATGCCACCCCACACCATGACTGACCCACCGCCAAACCGGTCATGCTGGAGGATGTTGCAGGCAGCAGAATGTTCTCCACGGTGTCTCCAGACTCTGTCACGTCTGTCACATGCTCAGTGTGAATCTGCTTTCATCTGTGAAGAGCACAGGGCGCCAGTGGCGAATTTGCCAATCTTGGTGTTCTCTGGCAAATGCCAAACGTCCTGCACGGTGTTGGGCTGTAAGCACAACCCCCACCTGTGGACGTTGGGCCCTCATACCACCCTCATGGAGTCTGTTTCTGACCGTTTGAGCAGACACATGCACATTTGTGGCCTGCTGGAGGTCATTTTGCAGGGCTCTGGCAGTGCTCCTCCTGCTCCTCCTTGCACAAAGGCGGAGGTAGCGGTCCTGCTGCTGGGTTGTTGCCCTCCTTCGGCCTCCTCCACATCTCCTGATGTACTGGCCTGTCTCCTGGTAGCTTCTCCATGCTCTGGACACTACGCTGACAGACACAGCAAACCTTCTTGCCACAGCTCGCATTGATGTGCCATCCTGGATGAGCTGCACTACCTGAGCCACTTGTGTGGGTTGTAGACTCCGTCTCATGCTACCACTGAAAGCACCGCCAGCATTCAAAAGTGACCAAAACATCAGCCAGGAAGCATAGGAACTGAGAAGTGGTCTGTGGTCACCACATGCAAAACCAGTCCTTTATTGGGGGTGTCTTGCTAATTGCCTATAATTTCCACCTGTTGTCTATTCCATTTGCACAACAGCATGTGAAATTTATTGTCAATCAGTGTTGCTTCCTAAGTGGACAGTTTGATTTCACAGAAGTGTGATTGACTTGGAGTTACATTGTGTTGTTTAAGTGTTCCCTTTATTTTTTTGAGCAGTGTAGTTTGTGTGTATGTATTGATATGTAGGCTACGTGTGCCTTAAAAAAAATTGTATGTAGTTCTGTCCTTGATCTGTTCTTATCTATTAATGTTCTGTATTATGTCATGTTTCATGTTTTGTGTGGACCCCAGGAAGAGTAGCTGCTGCTTTTGCAACAGCTAATGGGGATCCTAATAAAATACCAAATACGAAATAATGAAGGCTGTATTTTGCCGTCTGCTGAGCTCGTTTTCTGCCGAGCATGCCAGTCTTTGTGTAGCCACCAGTTCCATTTATACTACCCAGACCGCCAGCGCCACTTGGCCTCGAGGTGAATACGACATGGACCACAAAATACAACAGTTTATTTTGTTTCCAGTGACACCATTGATGGATGGATCATCCATATTGAAGTGGGTTATCTCCTGTGAAGGATTGTAGATTTTGGGTGGTCGGTAGCGCTCATTATTAGTTCTCTTGTAAGACTGCCTTGGAGTTATGAATGGAATGCATCATAGGTACTGTATAGGGTCAAGGGAATGAGTGTTATTTTTTCTCCGTTGTAAGCCTGTTCTAACACTTTGCTACCACTTAAGATTCTCACATTGTCAGAAAGACTGGCTTTTCAAGGATAGTCGCTTATTCAATCTCTACATGGATTGTATGGTGTGATTGGATACAGGTATCCAAACCGACACCCATTTTAGCCCTAAATAGATTATAGTGCGGTATCTTTTAGCAAAAATCTGCACTAAAAGGTCCTTATACAGTACATATAACTATGGCTAGATGGAATCAGCATGGTACTTTTGACAGTTACATGAAGTTGACAGTTACATAAGGTGTACACTAAGTGTCTATAAACTTTACGGTGCCCTTTGGGAAAGAAGACCAGCGAACAAGGCTCTCAAGTACCACTCAGCAAGAAAAGATCCTTGATTAAACTCAATTGGACCCCACCTTTAAACAACAGGCCAAAGTTCACCATTTTTTAAAGTCGACTGTTTAGTGTCATTTGAATTTTAACTGCAGTTATTCTGATTGACAGCCATTTTAAGGTCAGACACAGGGGCGGCCTGTTCAATAGGGCGATATGGGCGACGCACTGCCAAACGGGAAAAGGAAGGGATTTTTTTTCTAATCAATTATATCACGGCAACAGTAGTTATCAGTGTTGTAATCTATACGTCTGATCTGCCACAGTGCCACACTGCCACTAAATGTCGAATCAGGCTAAAGTCGTGCTTCAAATGGCTCCCCCCTTTTTGGGGCGATTTCAGTCAGGTTGAAAATCGCCCAGAAGTCTCTCATAGCCTCTAATGTAAAATCTATTTTTTTCAAATTTCAGAGCCTTCAATACAATCTCTATGGGTGTCTGAGGGCTTGCACTTACGCGCTTTCGTCATACGTAACGTAACGTAACCATGAACGTAACTGAGAAAAGAGCGGATTGTGTCTTTGAAAGAAGTTCCTTTTTGTCGGCGAACAAATGAAGATAAATTGGCAACGAAACAATTAGGACCTCCCAGACCAAATTTAATAATTCAACAGGTTTCTACTAAAGGCGGAAAGTCCTACACCCGAGGATTTTCCAAAAATTGGTACGAACGGAAAAATAACATTGCCACTCAACTTGATGAGGGATACAGGCTAGCTGTCCGCCGCCACAACGATGAGGTTAGTGTTGATAATCACAAGTTTACTGGAGAACTGAGACCAAGTAGAGACTTTGGACAGGGTGGATATGGTATAATAAAGGCAGTTTATTCAGAGGTAAAGATATCTGGAATCGCGTGCACGGACCCGTTCGTCAAACTCTTAGGGAGCTATAAATTAAGCCCCATTACTTACCATATCAGATAAGAGAAATTGCTGCAGCTACATATATTTTACATCCTGGCCCTACATAGTTCACTATTTGCATCACTTACCAAAATATTACATGTGGTCATATATGCTTGGAAAGTGGAGATGCCATAGAACGTAAAAAAAGTAAACATTGCTGGAGACACATTGCCGTTTTGGAGAAGACATCGCGTTTGCTAGCGAAGAGATTTGTTGTGGCAAATGAACTTGGGCTGGGAATTGCCAGGAACCTCACGATAAGATATATGCATCAGCATTGCGAGTCTCATGATTCTATACGTATTGCGATTCGATACTGTGATTTTATTGCGCACCATATGTCTGTTGCAGAGGGATCAGAAAGCCATGAGAACGAGTTTTGATCAGTCATGGAAATAAAAGTGCTGAAAACAAATTGGCTCCCAATGTGAAAAGATTGAGAACAAGCTATGAAGGAACAATAATGGTGTTTTGGTGCAGGTACAGCCAACTAGCGCTAAAATATTGCGATATTGTCAATACAGTATATCGTAAAGTATCACTATGTAACTCGATTTCTTTCACCCCAATCCCTCAAATTAACGGTAAATAACTGAATTGTTTGCCCCACATTTAGCTAAGATGATTAGCTAGCCAGCTAAAATGTTTTATTTAGTTAGCAGTCGCATCTACAATAGTTTACTGTCAATAACATGTCTCCAAAAATGACGTGGTGTCTCCAATTGTGTTGACATTTTACAATTGCGATGCGCATCCATGAGTATCCACTTTCTGTAGCTCAGCTGGTAGAGCATGGCGCTTGTAACGCCAAGGTAGTGGGTTCGATCCCCGGGACCACCCATACACAAAAATGTATGCACGCATGACTGTAAGTCGCTTTGGATAAAAGCGTCTGCTAAATGGCATATTATTATTATTATTATCTGAAGAGAGCCCCGAAACATTGTGTGCAGACATTTTATGCAATAAATGAAGTAGGTTGAATCTAGTAGTTCTGATCTTCTGATTGGTCCTGATGAGTTGGGCGAGGTCCCCTCCAGGCTACTGTCACTGTTGCATTGGCTCTGAGTCGGGTTCTCTGTCTTCAAATGTTCAGCCTAAGAGAGGGGATTTTTGTGTGTGTGTGTGTGTGTGTGTTTAACAGTGATGATGTGTGTGTGTGTGTGTGTGTGTGTGTGTGTTTTAACAGTGATGATGTGTGTGTGTGTGTGTTTGTGTGTGTGTGTGTGTGTGTCCTCAGAGCAAGAACTCGTGAGTTGGAAGAACTGAGAGGCCTATGGCGTGGGTGTTGTCCTTGGCCACCTGCTGACAAGGCTGACAAGATAGGACCCTTTTGTCCATTGTTATTGGATAGGAACAGAACTTATAACCAGCTCCTGACCTAAATAGATCTTAGCACAACATTTTACTCAACATATCATATTCCATATTCACTATAACAAATATATTTACTACGACATTAGCAAGAACCGCCACATCCTCAGCCGGCTAATCCAGTGTGTGAAGTTTTGCGGAGTGTTTGAGTTAGCTTTGCGAGGCAAAGATGAAACTGAGGGCTCCACCAACCCTGGTAAGCCAACACTTTTGAGATCAGTCAATAAATGCTTCTGGTATTGACTTATATGCTGCCCCTGTCTTCATGTTGTTGCTGGACATATCTTTTTTAAAATGTGTGTAGATCACCTAAATCATCAGAAAAATTGCCCCCCCTGAGAATTTTTTCAGGAGCCGCCACTGGTCAGACAAGAAGCAGTTGCGATATTATTGTGATAAAAAATGAGTTCATGAAGCCCTAAAGTCCTAGAAATAGCATACTACTGTGTAGCCTATTATGTAACAATGTTTTTTACTGGTTGTCGCCATTGCAACAAAAGTCGTGCCATTGACATACCACTTCACAAAGTAATGCTGTTGAGCATGGGGTCCAAGCAGCAGTAGTGTGTGTGTGGGTCCCTGTGAGTCTGTTGGCACTTCAACGTTTTAGACCTATTCCAGTGTTTTCCGTTTCTGATTTCAGGTGGTAAAGGATTAACGAGACGCACTTACTTAGACAAAGGATGCTTTAATTGCCTGTTGCCGGGGAAACCGCCCGCTGATGGCATCGTGACTCGAGTTAGACCTGCCTCTCTCACTCTCTCTCTTTCTCTACCTCCTTTCCTCACTTTTCCTCATCTCCTCCGCAGTCGGAGTCTGGCAGATGACTATTATCACAGTGGAAGCCTGTGCACTCTCAAGACCTAACACAGGGTACAGCGTACATGTCACGCAAGCCCAGGAAAAAAAGATGGCTGAAATGGTTCTGCAACGACTTGCTCATTAGCTACATGGCTGGATGTTTGGCAGAGTAACCCAGTAACAGTGGCTGTGACTTGCCACACAAGACATCAACAACATCAACAACAACATCAACAATTGGTTAAAAACTATGCTATCTGAGTTTCCTAAGCCAAAACCTCCGCAATTATGTGTTAAATTGCACACTATGGTGAATGGTAGCAATGATAGGATAGGCCTATACAATAACAGGGTTCAAGATCAGTCCAATACCTAAACAATGCATTGTAATTGATAAATACAGTACACATCAGTAAATACAGCAAGACGTTTCAATGGAGCCTCGAACACGAAGGAAGAGGAACTCAGACAACCCTGAAGCCTGCAGTCGCACATTACAAGTGTCAATGGCTCTATTTGCTTTTATAAATTCACTCTTCACATGGGAAAAAAAAACAACATTATAATTGCATTGAGAGATACATACATCACAGAGAAAAAAAGAAAAACATTTTTTTTGCACTGTTAATTAGGAGTTACTGTCGAAATGACATTGTTTCCGTGGGTTGTTTTAATTGTATTGATTCCCTGCCAAATCGCCTGAAAGAAAACGACTGCAGGGATGAGCCGGAGAGAAAGACACCGAATATATCAAACTTTAGATCAGTCTGAGAATACCCAACTTTAGATCAGTCTGAGAATACCCAACTTTAGATCAGTCTGAGAATACCCAACTTTAGATCAGTCTGAGAATACCCAACTTTAGATCAGTCTGAGAATACCCAACTTCAGATCAGTCTGAGAATACCCAACTTTAGATCAGTCTGAGAATACCCAACTTTAGATCAGTCTGAGAATACCCAACTTTAGATCAGTCTGAGAATACCCAACTTTAGATCAGTCTGAGAATACCCAACTTTAGATCAGTCTGAGAATACCCAACTTTAGATCAGTCTGAGAATACCCAAGACAATAAAATAACAATACAAAGGCTATATACAAGGGGTACCGGTACCGAGTCAATGTGAGGGGGTACAGGTTAGTCGAGGTAATTTGTACATGTAGGTAGGGGTAAAGTGACTATGCATAGATAATAAAAGGTGAGCAGCAGCACTGTAAATAGTGTGGGTGGTCAATTGAATAATTGTTAAGTAGTAAAAATCTTATGGCTTGGGGGTAGAAGCTGTTAAGGAGCCTTTTGGACCTAGACTTGGCGCTCCGGTACCGCTTGCCGTGCGGTAGCAGAGAGAACAGTCTATGACTTGGGTGACTGGAGTCTTTGACAATTTTTTGGGCCATCCTCTGACACCGCCTAGTATATAGGTCCTGGATGGTAGGAAGTTTGGCCCAAGTGATGTACTGGGCCGTACGCACTACCCTCTGTAGAGCAATAGAGTTGAATGCCGAGCAGTTGCCTTACCAGGCGGTGATGCAACCGGACAGGATGCTCTCAATGGTGCAGCTGTAGTACTTTTTGAGGATCTGGGGACCATGCCAAATCTTTTCCGTCTCCTGAGGGGGAAAAGGTGTTGTCGTGCCCTCTTAACAACTGTCTTGGTGTGTTTGGACCATGATAGTTTGTTGGTGATGTGTACACCAAGGAACTTGAAACTCTCGACCCGCTCCATTACAGCCCCGTCGATGTGAATGGTGGCGTGTTTGGCCCTCCTTTTCCTGTAGTCCACGATCAGCCCCTTTGCCTTGCTCAAGTTGAGGGAGAGGTTGTTGTCCTGGCACCACACTGACAGGTCTCTGACCTCCTCCCTATAGGCTCTCATCGTTGTCTGTGATCAGGCCTACCACTGTTGTGTCGTCAGCAAAATTAATGATGGTGTTGGAGTAGTGCTTGGCCACGCAGTCGTGGGTGAACAGGGAGTACAGGAGGGGACTAAGCACGCACCCCTGAGGGGCCCCCGTGTTGAGGATCAGCGTGGCAGATGTATTGTTGCCTACTGTTACCACCTGGGGGTGATCCGTCAGGAAGTCCAGGATCCAGTTGCAGAGGGAGGTGTTTAGTCCCAGGGTCCTTAGCTTAGTGATGAGCTTTGTGGGCACTATGGTGTTGAACGCTGAGCTGTAGTCAATGAATAGCATTCTCACATAGGTGTTCCTTTTGTCCAGGTGGGAAAGGGCAGTGTGGAGTGCGATTGAGATTGCGTCATCTGTGGATCTGTTGGGGCGGTATGCAAATTGGAGTGGGTCTAGGGTTTCTGGGATGATGGTGCTAATGTGAGCCATGACCAGCCTTTCAAAGCACTTCGTGGCTACCGAAGTGAGTGCTACGGGGCAGTAGTAATTTAGGCAGGTTGCCTTCACTTTCTTGGGCACAGGGACTATGGTGGTCTGCTTGAAACATGTAGGTATTACAGACTCGGTCAGGGAGAGGTTGAAAATGTCAGTGAGGACACTTGCCAGTTGGTCCGCGCATGCTCTGAGTACACGTCCTGGTAATCCATCTGGCCCCATGGCCTTGTGAATGTTGACGTGTTTAAAGGTCTTGCTCACATTGGCTACGGAGAGCGTGATCACACAGTCGTCCGGAACAGCTGGTGCTCTCATGCATGCTTCAGTGTTGCTTGCCTCGAAGCGAGCATAAAAGGCATTTAGCTCGTCTGGTAGGCTTGCATCACTTGGCAGCTCGCGGCTGGGTTGCCCTTTGTAGTCTGTAATAGTTTGCAAGCCCTGCCACATCCGACGAGCATCAGAGCCGGAGTAGTAGGATTCAATCTTAATCCTGTATTGATGCTTTGCCTGTTTAATGGTTCTTCTGAGGGCATAGCGGGATTTCTTATAAGCGTCCGGATTAGTGTCCCGCTCCTTGAAAGCGGCAGCTCTAGCCTTTAGCTCGGTGTGGATGTTGCCTGTAATCCATGGCTTCTGGTTGGGATATGTACGTACGGTCACCGTGGGGACGATGTCATCGATGCACCTATTGATGAAGCCGGTGACTGATGTGGTATACTCCTCAATGCCATTGGATGAATCCTGGCACATAATCCAGTCTGTGCTAGCAAAACATTCCTGTAGCGTAGCATCCGCGTCATCTGACCACTTCCGTATTGAGCGAGTCAATGGTACTTCCTGCTTTAGTTTTTCCTTGTAAGCACGAATCAGGAGGATAGAATTATGGTCAGATTTGCAAAATGGAGGGCGAGGGAGAGCTTTACATGTGTCTCTGTGTGTGGAGTAAAGGTGGTCTAGAGTTTCTTCCCCTCTGGTTGCGCATGACATGCTTGTAGAAATTAGGTAAAATTGATTTAAGTTTGCCTGCATTAAAGTCCCTGGCCACTAGGAGTGCCGCTTCTGGATTAGCATTTTCTTGTTTGCTTATGGCCTTATACAGCTCGTTGAGTGTGGTCTTAGTGCCAGCATTGGTTTGTGGTGGTAAATAGACAACTACGAAAAATATAGATGAAAAGTCTCTTGGTAGATAGTGTGGTCTACAGTTTATCATGAGGTACTCTACCTCAGCGAGCAATTCCTCGAGACCTCTTTAATACTAGACATCGCGCACCAGCTGTTATTGACAAATAAACACAGACCACCACCCCTCGTCTTACCAGACGTAGCTGTTCTGTCCTGCCTGTCACGATCGTTGACACATGATGAAGCGGACCAAGGCGCAGCGTTGAAGGTGAACATATTATTTATTTGGAATGATCACACGATCAAAACAACAACGATAACGTGACGTCTATGGTATAACACAAACCAAATCAGAACAAGATCCCACAAAGAATGGCTGAAAACAGCCTACCTAAGTATGGCTCCCAATCAGAGACAACGAGCAACAGCTGCCTCTGATTGGGAACCACCCTGACCAACATAGATCTATATGATCTAGAACAAAACCCAAAACATAGAAAACACAACATAGAAGCTACCCCGAGAAACTAAACATAGAAAATCCACACCCTGGCTCAACATTTCAGAGTCCCCAGAGCCAGGGCGTGACAGTACCCCCCCCAAAGGCGCGGACTCCGACCGCGCCAACAGAACACCACAGGGGAGGGACCAGGTGGGCACTCCGCCTTGGCGGCGGATCCGGCTCTGGGCATGATCCCCACTCCCTCTCTAACCCCCCACAGTACCCCTGGTCCGGTCTGGCCCTGCTGGCCGGAGCTGGACTGACCACTGGTGGAGCGGATTGCTCTAGCTCCGACGTGAAGCATCTGACCGGTCCCGGACCAGCCACCGGTGGAACAGGCACGGGCCGTGCCAGACTGACGACGCACACCACTGGCTTGGTGTGAGGAGCAGGAGCGGGCCGAGCCGGGCTGTCGAAGCGCACCCCTGACTTGGTGCGGGGAACAGGCACGGGCCGTGCCGGACTGACGACGCACACCACTGGCTTGGTGTGGGGAGCAGGAGCGGGCCGAGCCGGGCTGTCGAAGCGCACCCCTGACTTGGTGCGGGGAACAGGCACGGGCCGTGCCGGACTGACGACGCACCCCACTGGCTTGGTGTGGGGAGCAGGAGCGGGCCGAGCCGGGCTGTCGGGCGCACCCCTGACTTGGTGCGGGGAGCAGGAACGGGCCGAGCCGGGCTGACGAAGCGCACCACTGACTTGGTGCGGGGAGCAGGAACGGGCCGAGCCGGGCTGACGAAGCGCACCACTGACTTGGTGCGGGGAGCAGGAACGGGCCGAGCCGGGCTGTCGAAGCGCACCCCTGACTTGGTGCGGGGAGCAGGAATGGGCCGGACTGGGCTGGCGACGCGCACCGTAGACTTGGTGCGAGTGGCAGGAACAGGCCGGACCGTACTGGGAACACACACCACTGGCCCTACGTGGGGATCAGGAACAGGCCGGACCGGACTGGCAACACATGCCAGTACCTCTCGCCGTGCCTCTACAACCTCCTTCCCCCTGGTGACCAGTGACTCCCGTAACCTGGCGTCCTCCTGCTGCCCCGTCGTCCACGGCGTTAGCCCCCCCTAAAAAAAATTATGGGCTTCACTCCTACCCGTGGCCAAGGCCTCCATCCCTCTTGCCAGACTCGCACTCATCTCCTCCCACGTCCATCCTCTCTCCTCGTCACGCTGCTTGATCCAGTCGAGGTGGGATCTTCTGTCACGATCGTTGACACATGATGAAGCGGACCAAGGCGCAGCGTTGAAGGTGAACATATTATTTATTTGGAATGATCACACGATCAAAACAACAACGATAACGTGACGTCTACGGTATAACACAAACCAAATCAGAACAAGATCCCACAAAGAATGGCTGAATACAGCCTACCTAAGTATGGCTCCCAATCAGAGACAACGAGCAACAGCTGCCTCTGATTGGGAACCACCCTGACCAACATAGATCTATATGATCTAGAACAAAACCCAAAACATAGAAAACACAACATAGAAGCTACCCCGAGAAACTAAACATAGAAAATCCACACCCTGGCTCAACATTTCAGAGTCCCCAGAGCCAGGGCGTGACACTGCCGACTGTATATTGTTTGTTCCGTTTTTTTCATTTGAAAACGAGATGGTTCATCTCAAGAGATTTCATCCTGCAAAATTTCAAATAAATAAATATTATTAACTTGATTTTGCTCATGAAACCAAAATGGCTGGAAAACTTTAACTTTAATATCTGTAACCCACCAGATAATGAGTGTGTTTAATTTCTGAAAGGACACATTGATTAAACAGCCCACTGTGAATTCTCCGTCGGAACGTCAATGTCTAGTAAAAACTTTGTCCGAATTACGACTCAGTCGTTCTCGTTTCTAGTAGCAACCACCCTTGACACATTTCAAAGATGGAACCCAACTAGAAACATGGCACTGTGTTAAGAGTGCAGTGAGATAATTAATTGCCTGCTTAGGAAGGAAGGAAGGAAGGAAGGAAGGAAGGAAGGAAGGAAGGAAGGAAGGAAGGAAGGAAGGAAGGAAATGAGACAAACTCAGGAGAAGTCAATGGTGAGACAGAGAATTGCTGTACTTTAAGATGGTTAACCACTAACAAGGGGACATTGGAGATATTTTATAATGAGCAGGAACTTGTTGCTAGGGCGTTGACCTTTTGACCCCATGTATCGGCTCTGCATTCTAGCTCACGGAGGGGGAGGCTATTATGACCACCTGAAACGGAAGTATGCAGAGACCTGGCTTGGCGGTTGCTATCTTAGCGAAGTCATTTCCTCCTGATAACCACATTATCCAACTTCCAAATACTGCAACACAAGATTACATCTCGCAAATACGATTGACCCTTTGATTGACAAATTTAGATACCAGGTAGCATAATGAAATATGATTTCCTCTTCAATCCGTGACTCACATTGTATTTTACTTCCCTGATCAATATTGCTGCTGACATTTGGAGGTGAATGTGAAATGATTGACTCTTGAGGCCATGAGTGTAAAGAGAAGCAGGAAAACAAGCAGGGTGTTTTATTTTTTATCAGTGAACTTATTGGAAAGCCTTTGGCTAAATGCTAACCTTTTCAACTGGAGGGCTTGTCGATGCTAACGGTGGTTTTCAGGGCCAGCGCTCATGGAGTTTGACACAAACTATAAACACTCTGAGCTGTAATCTTTTGCATAGTGATATACTGTGTCTCTCTCTCTCTCCCTCTCTCTTTCTCCCTCCCTCCCTCCCTCCCTCCCTCCCTCCCTCCCTCCCTCCCTCCCTCCCTCCCTCCCTCCCTCCCTCTCTCCACGTAATGCATTCTCCTGTCTCCTGTGTCTTCTACATTGGTTAATGGTCACAAAGGGATCATGTAATTGGACATCTTTTGCTGGGGATATGAAAGAGCATAAAAAATGTAACAAGTGAAGAAAATGGTTGAGCTGCCTTCCATGGCAAACATACTCCCTCACTCTCTCTATAACCAACATATTAGCCATCCTTAGAGACAGGAAACAGCAGTAAATATTGACAGTGTGCTAACTGGAAGGGTGATAGGCTGTTTGTTTATTAACCACGGCTGCATTTCAATTTCACACGTGACTGCACAATCTGCTTAGCCAGACAAGACAGATATGACATCCCTCCGGTGGAGTCGGGGTGTGTGTGTGTTTGTTTGTGTGTGTGTTTTATTGTGTGTGTGTGTGTGTGTTTGTTTGTGTGTTTGTTTGTGTGTATGTGCAACAGTAATCTCATGTTCAACCAAGATGTCATCCATCAACTAACTGCATGACTCAACTTTGAATTATCAAGATAGCCTTGTAGCACTGTTTCTCTCTGATGATGAGAGTCTGAGTGGCTTTAGCAAAGGTTCAGTCTTAATGAGACGGACACATGATGAATGTGTTTTTCTACAGTAGGTGTTGGCAAACTACTTACTGTCAAACCTAACAGCTAACTTAATAAGTACAAACACATGCAGTCACGCATTTGGACCCCAACACCCACATCCACCCAGACCCCCTCCTCTCTCCCTGGTAGCGAACCATTATCTTCTCGGAACTTGAAAGTGACTTTCCCTCTCCGCACATTTCTTTTTGACAAACTATAGTGTTGGCAAGTCAGTTAGGACATCTACTTTGTGCATGACACAAGTAAATTTTCCAACAATTGTTTGCAGACAGATTATTTCACTTAAAATTCACTGTATCACAATTCCAGTGGGTCAGA
Source organism: Coregonus clupeaformis (assembly GCF_020615455.1). Lineage (NCBI taxonomy): Eukaryota > Metazoa > Chordata > Actinopteri > Salmoniformes > Salmonidae > Coregonus > Coregonus clupeaformis. The sequence continues at coordinate 766,249 of NC_059199.1, read as the reverse complement.
AGTTTACATACACTAAGTTGACTGTGCCTTTAAACAGCTTGGAAAATTCCAGGAAATGATGTCATGGCTTTAGAAGCTTCTGATAGGCTAATTGACATCATATGAGTCAATTGGAGGTGTACCTGTGGATGTATTTCAAGGCCTATCTTCAAACTCAGTGCCTCTTTGCTTGACATCATGGAAAAATCAAAAGAAATCAGCCAAGACCTCAGAATCAGCCAAGACCACTAGTCTGGTTCGTCCTTGGGAGCAATTTCCAAATGCCTGAAGGTTTCACGTTCATCTGTACAAACAATAGTATGCAAGTATAAACCCCATGGGACCACGCAGCTGTCATACTGCTCAGGAAGGAGACGCGTTCTGTCTCCTAGAGATGAATGAACTTTGGTGCGAAAAGTGCAAATCAATCCCAGAACAACAGGAAAGGGCCTTGTGAAGATGCTGGAGGAAACAGGTACAAAATTATCTATATCCACAGTAAAACAGTCCCACATCGACATAACCTGAAAGGCCTGTCAGCAAGGAAGAAGCCACTGCTCCAAAACCACCATAAAAAAGCCAGACTACTGTTTGCAACTGCACATGGGGACAAAGATCGTACCTTTTGGAGAAATGTCCACTGGTCTGATGAAACAAACATAGAACTGTTTGGCCATAATGACCATCGTTATATTTGGAGGAAAAAGGGGGTACTTGCAAGCCGAAGAACACCATCCCAATCATGAAGTGGGATGGTGGGAAGTGGGAAGTGGGTGGCAGCAACATGCTGTGGGGGTGCTTTGCTGCAGGAGGGACTGGTCCACTTCACAAAATAGATGGCATCATGAGGAAGGAAAATTATGTGGATACATTGAAGCAACATCTCAAGACGTCAGTCAGGAAGTTAAAGCTTGGTCGGAAATGGGTCTTCCAAATGGACAATGACCCCAAACATACTTCCAAAGTTGTGGCCCTGACCTCAATCCTATAGAAAATCTGTGGGCAGAACTGAAAAAGCATGTGCGAGCAAGGAGGCCTACAAACCTGCCTCAGTTACACCAGCTCTGTCAGGAGGAATGGGCCAAAATTCACCCAACTTATTGTGGGAAGCTTGTGGAAGGCTACCCGAAAAGTTTGACCCAAGTTAAACAATTTAAAGGCAATGCTACCAAATACTAATTGAGTGTATGTAAACTTCTGACCCACTGGGAATGTGATGAAAGAAATAAAAGCTGAAATAAATCATTCTCTCTACTATTATTCTGACATAACTGACCTAAGACAGGGAATTTTTACTAGGATTAAATGTCAGGAATTGTGAAAAACTGAGTAAAAATGTATTTGGCTAAGGTGTATGTAAACTTCCGACTTCAACATCATGTAAGAATGCTGTTCATTGACTATAGCTCAGCATTCAACACCATAGTACCCTCCAAGCTCATCATTAAGCTTGAGGCCCTGGGTCTGAACCTCGCCCTGTGCAACTGGGTCCTGGACTTCCTGACGGGCCGCCCCCAGGTAGTGGAATTAGGAAACAACATCTCCATTTCGCTGATCCTGAACACTGGGGCCCCACAAGGGTGCGTGCTCAGCCCCCTCCTGTACTCCCTGTTCACCCATGACGGCGTGGCCAAGCACGTCTCCAACTCAATAATCAAGTTTGCAGACCACACAACAGTAGTACGCTTGATTACCAACAATGACGAGACAGCCTACAGGGAGGAGGTGAGGGCTCTGGGAGTGTGGTGCCAGGAAAATAACCTCTCACTCAACGTCAAAACAGAACAAAACAAAGGAGATGATCGTGGACTTCAGGAAACAGCAGAGGGTGCAACCCCCTATCCACATCGACGGGACCCCAGTGGAGAAGGTGGAAAGCTTCAAGTTCCTTGGCGTACACATCACTGACAAGCTGAAATGGTCCACCCACGCAGAAAGTGTGGTGAAGAAGGTGCAACAGAGCCTCTTTAACCTCTGGAGGCTGAAGAAATTTGGCTTGGCACCTCAAACCCTCACAAACATTTACAGATGCACAATTGAGAGCATCCTGTCAGGCTGTATCACCGCCTGGTACGGCAACTGCACCGCCCACAACCGCAGGGCTCTGCAGAGGGTGGTACGGTCTGCCGAACGCATTACTGGGTGCAAACTACCCGCCCTCCAGGACACCTACAGCACCCGATGTCACAGGAAGGCCAAAAAGATAATCAAGGACATCAACCACCCGAGCCACTGCCTGTTCACCCCGCTATCATCCAGAAGGCGAGGTCAGTACAGGTGCATCAAAGCTGGGACTGAGAGAATGAAAAACAGCTTCTATCTCAAGGCCATCAGAGCACATTAGAGGCTGCTGCTGCCTATTGAAATCACTGTCCACTTTAAGAAATGGAACACTAGTCACTTGAATAATGTTTACATATCTTGCATTATTCATCTCATATGTGTATACTGCATTCTATAATATTCTACTGTATCTTAGTCCATGCCGCTCTGTCATTGCTTGTCTATATATGTATATATTGTTACTTTCATTCCTTAGATAGATTTGTGTGTATTCGGTATATGTTGTAAAATTGTTAGATATTACTTGTTATATATTACTGCACTGTCGGAGCTAGAAGCACAAGCATTTCGCTACACCCGCAATAACATCTGCTAAACACGTGTATGTGACAAATAACATTTTATTTGATTTGATTTACTAACTGGGTGGTTCGAGCCCTGAATGCTGATTGGCTGAAAGCCGTGGTATATCAGACCATATACCACGGGTATGACAAAACATTTATTTTTACTGCTCTAATTACTTTGGTAACCAGTTTATAATAGCAATAAGGCACCTCTGGGGTTTGTGATATATGGCCAATATACCACGGCTAAGGGCTGTATCCATGCACTCCGCGTTGCGTCTTGCCTAAGAACAGCCCTTTGCCGTAGTATATTGGCCATATACCACACCCCCTCGGGCCTTATTGCTTAAATATATGTCTAATTGATAGAAGTCTGACTCCTTCTGACGTACATTATGAGAGTCATGACTCTAAAACTCCTTGATTACTTGTTTTTCCTTCTTGAACAGTCACAACTCTTTACCATGTCTGAACTTTCCTTTCCAAAGTTTAGTTACACCTCGAATAGGATAAGTCAGCTGTGAATTGTATGAGACATGAACCACAGGTATTGCTAATAGCTCAGGAAACACAGTGACATCTCCATCTGTTGTGAAAAAAACAAGCTGAAAGGCTGGCAGCCAGGTAGGAGTGCAAAGTGTGGGATGCGCCAGAATGTATTTAGCCTACCCAATGCCTACAGCTTAGAAAAGGGAAATCCCTTTGCTAGTGCTGAATGCATTGCTAATTAGTTTAGCGGTAAGCATCATGGCTAGAGCAGTTAGCATCATAGCTAGAGTGGTTAGCTAAAGTAGTACATTTTCTTGTTCTTCATTGGCTGATTGCGTTCAACTCATAGGAATCCCCACCCAGTTGACCACTTTAAAATGGTGGAAGCCCTCATTGGAAATGTCATGCTAAAATGGGTTATATCAATGATTAATTTTCTATCTCTATGGCTTAGGCACAAAGACAGAGTAGTTAGCATCATTGCTCGTTCAGTTAGCATCAAGCACAGTTAGCATCTTGGCTAGGGATCCTCATACTTGGTGCTTGTTATTACATCGAGTATGCCATCAAGGAATGAGTGCATGAGATAACTAGTTCTAACAAGGGGGACCCAGTGGGGTTTTCCAAAGTAGCTGGGCTCACTTTGAGGAATCAACAACAAACACCATGGGGTGTGTTGCGTGTTGGAGAGAAGAGTGCTAGCTGGGCGCAGCAGGACGTCACTGGGTCATCCTAGCATAGCTATTTAGCCCTGAAGCTAATGAATGGACTCTGAGGAAGTTTCCTGCTGTTTACTTCCCTGCAAAATGATATGTGGGGACCTGAGGGATGGAGTTTGGGGTGAGAGAGCGAGAGCAACAAAACTGCCTTTGATTGCAGTGAAGAAGCTACATTGACAGTTTGTGTCTCTGCGATGTGAAGATGAGCGAGAGACAGTTAGGATGGAATGTGGTTGGCGGCTGACACTGTGGCATTTCAAGGTCCCACAAGCAGGATGAAAAGAGAAGCAGGTCCTTCATTAAATGTGGCTTTGTGATAAAAACAAGGGATGAGCCCGAAAGGGAGGGCGAGAGACGTGATGAGAGGGATTGATGAGCTATTGAGAATGAAAGAGAGAGAGATAGATGGAAGGAGTGATTGAAAAAGACAGGTATGGTTCTACAGTATGTAGAGATATCTGTTTAGGTTCCCCTAACGTGTGGACCCCCCCGCGTCATAGAAAACCCCACCCAGAGGAAAAAGTGCAATACTCATTAGTCCCAATACAGCCACCCCAACCTCCACTCATCCCCATCACCCTTTCCCCTTTTGACGTTTCCCCCAGAACCTACCACCTGCATCAATAATTCTCTCTCCATCGCCCCCTCCCTTTCACTCTCCCTTTCTCGCAGGGCCGGCTCTAGCCTTTTGGGGGCCCTAAGCCAGATTTGGTTGGGGGGCCCCACACCTCCAGCAAAACATTTTAGTGGCCCCTCTCTTGACGGCGGATATCTTTTTATTTTTTATTTAATTTACTGCAATTCTACACATTTTGCCATGGAGCGTAGAGAAAATGTTGCAGTTTTAAAGCAAGTTTTTGCAATTCTATACATTTTGCCATGAGGCGGAGAGAAAATCGTACAATTCTATATCAAATTTCATGCAATTCTACTAATTTTGCCATGGGGCAGAGAGAAAATATGTGCAGTTTTACAGCTAATTTCCAGCAATTCTACACATTTTGTAATGACTTATGCCATGTTAATATGATATCTGAGTGAGAATGACTAACAAAATCAGTGTGGGTCCCCTCAAGGTCAGAGTCTCTGGGCACGTGCCCTGCATGCCCGGTCGGTATTCAGTCATGACTATTAGTTCAGATAGCAGGCTAGACTAACTACCAATCTACAAATTGTTAACTGACATGGCTAATTGAGTGACTGTCAGTGATGACTGACATAAAAAGGGAAAAAAGGCTAATGCACAACCAAATTTCGAAATTGCACCTGGTGTATTATACTATTCTTATTGTCAATATTATGTTCGGACACCGACTGAGTTCCCCAAAAAATAAATAATAATAATAATTGTTATTTGTTTTGGTGAGGGGGCCCCCTATCGTCCAGGGGCCCTAAGCAACCGCTTATGTCGCTTATGCCTAGAACCGGCTCTGCTCTCTCGCATACCCTTAGCATCAATATTTCAATAGCGAGATTCCCCCACTCTGTCCCACTCACTCTCCCACTCTCTCTCTCTCTCCTTCCTTCCTTCCTTCCTTCCTTCCTTCCTTCCTTCCTTCCTTCCTTCCTTCCTTCCTTCCTTCCTTCCTTCCTTCCTTCCTTCCTTCCTTCCTTCCTTCCTTCCTTCCTTCCTTCCTTCCTTCCCTCCCTCCCTCAAGAACTCTCGCTGGCAGGATGCAGTGTACGAGGAGCCAAAGGAAATCTGACAAAGTTAATACAAATTATTGAAATTACCATTGACAGGAATCTTGTTAAAAACTTTCTACAGAATGCAGGCATGGATTATTTCTTAAGATCCCTTGACATCATTTTAATCCACCCAATGAACAATCTCTTCCTCAAAGTAATGGTTGCATAAATCCAATAGGGCACTGAAGCAGGCAATTAAGCTGTGATGCAAAATTATTTGAAAAAAGTATAATAACCATGGAGGATAAATAGGTACACAATGAATTGATTGGTAGACTGACAGTGATGATCAATGAGAATACATTACAATCAAGTGGTGGTTGAAGATACCCACTCAAGGTTCATGCTGATCAAATGAATGAATAAATACTGTAGATAAACATCTTTCTAAAGACAACACCCACAATGCACCTCCACTTGTGGTCATTCTCCATGTGATGTCATCTCACCTCTTCCCTGCTCCCTCCCTCCCGCCTCCCTCCATCTCTCCTTGTTTCACATTCCTCTCCCTCTCCTCCCTCCCCCCTCCCTCCATCTCTCCTTTACCTCTCCTCCCTCCCCCCTCCCTCCATCTCTCCTTGTTTCACTTTCCTCTCCCTCCCTCTCCTCCCTCCCTCCCCCCTCCCTCCATCTCTCCCTGTGTTTAAAATTCCTCTCACTCCCTTGCATCCCTTCCTTTCTCATACCCCATCCATCTCTCCCTGTGTTTCAAATCCCTCTCTCCTCCTGTCACAGCCCATTCTCCCCTCTGCCAGCTGTGCAGGGTAGAGGCCCGCTGTGCCAAGTGCCATTTGGTTAGCTACTTCCTGGCCAGTAATTGCGCAGATATTTCCCCCCCCTCCGCCCTCCTCTCTGGTGCAGAAGATGGATCATCTCTCACCCTCTTTATTTCTCCTTTAACGCTCTCTCTCCTTTTCTCTGGTTCACTCTCTCTTTTTCTTGCTATCTTATTTTTTCTCTCTCTCCTGTTTACCTCTGTCTCTCCTTCTTGTATTCTTGTTATATGTGTAAACCCAGATCATTTGATAGCATTCTGTCTTTCTCATGCTACCTGGCTTAAACGTGTGAATATGTGATACTGTAACATCATACAACTAATACAAAACTAAACCAAATATTCAGCACTGGTCACTGATGTGAGCTACAATGACCTACTGGAGTCAGTGAGGAAAGCTGAGTAAGCGAACGAGAGAAAGAAAGAGAGGGAATGGTACATGAACACGATAGAGGGATAACTACAAGTGCTGAACTTTCATCACATCAGTCATAATGATCGTTGTCTCCAGCTGGTTTGGGTGTGTTACATGTTCATTCCATACCAGCCTTTGGCATCAAAGAGTTGGAGTAGGAGCCAAGCAGAGCTGCAGCCGCGGAGTGCTTGCAGTAACTGACGGCCCGAGGACATCTCTCCTCTCCACAGCTCCATCTCTCTCCCACAGCCCTACAGAGGATTGTGGGTAGCACACCGGCTGCCACGCTCTAAATAGTCATCATCAATCAATTTGAAAGACTCTCAGCTAATAGTGGCTATATTGGTTTCTACAAAGGGATGGGGCGCTACGTCGCCCGTATGTTCTCAGGGTAATTATCGAAATCGGCGTCCCACGGATGCACCAACAGATCAAACTCAGGCTCGATGGTTTATTGTCGTTGTTTTTTCCTCTCCTCCTTTAAATGCGCTCATTAGGATAGGTTTTCCTCTCCAGCCTTTAATCTGAGTGATGGGATTTTAAAGTGACTTCAGCGAGGACACACACACTGACCAACACAGGCTCTTTCTTTCCTATCTCCGTGAGCATAATGATGTTGTCCTCTCTACTCATAGACCAGTGAATAAGGAAAGGTGGAAAGTCATGTGTGTGTCTGAGGTATAATGGTCTATCATGTTGTCCTAAAACGAACTGCAACCTTTATGTGCTACTATGTTATTTCCACAATTTATTCCACAAATATGAATGTGAACAGCTGTGGTCCTATGCTGCTATGCCAGTCCTCTGTAACGGATCAAATCAAAGTTTGTTGTGATTTATTTGCAGGGTATTCTCTTTGCCGTTTCGACTTGCTTTGATACCGCCCAGGATAGCAATAACCAGTACATTTAAGAGGTCTGCTCCTTTGACTACTGCGTTGGCAGCAGCCCAAACTGACAGGCCTCAGACTGGGTTACTGACTGCAATATCCTATTATCTGAGCTCTCTGGAGTGTGGACGGGAGGGGCTCCATTGCTATTTGAGCAGCATTTACAGTGGGGAAAAAAAGTATTTAGTCAGCCACCAATTGTGTAAAGTTCTCCCACTTAAAAAGATGAGAGAGGCCTGTAATTTTCATCATAGGTACACGTCAACTATGACAGACAAATTGAGGAAAAAAAATCCAGAAAATTACATTGTAGGATTTTTAATGAATTTATTTGCAAATTATGGTGGAAAATAAGTATTTGGTCACCTACAAACAAGCAAGATTTCTGGCTCTCACAGACCTGTAACTTCTTATTTAAGAGGCTCCTCTGTCCTCCACTCGTTACTTGTATTAATGGCACCTGTTTGAACTTGTTATCAGTATAAAAGACACCTGTCCACAACCTCAAACAGTCACACTCCAAACTCCACTATAGCCAAGACCAAAGAGCTGTCAAAGGACACCAGAAACAAAATTGTAGACCTGCACCAGGCTGGGAAGACTGAATCTGCAATAGGTAAGCATCTTGGTTTGAAGAAATCAACTGTGGGAGCAATTATTAGGAAATGGAAGACATACAAGACCACTGATAATCTCCCTCGATCTGGGGCTCCACGCAAGATCTCACCCCGTGGGGTCAAAATGATCACAAGAACGGTGAGCAAAAATCCCAGAACCACACGGGGGGAACTAGTGAATGACCTGCAGAGAGCTGGGACCAAAGTAACAAAGCCTACCATCAGTAACACACTACGCCGCCAGGGATTCAAATCCTGCAGTGCCAGACGTGTCCCCCCTGCTTAAGCCAGTACATGTCCAGGCCCGTCTGAAGTTTGCTAGAGTGCATTTGGATGATCCAGAAGAGGATTGGGAGAATGTCATATGGTCAGATGAAACCAAAATAGAACTTTTTGGTAAAAACTCAACTCGTCGTGTTTGGAGGACAAAGAATGCTGAGTTGCATCCAAAGAATACCATACCTACTGTGAAGCATGGGGGTGGAAACATCATGCTTTGGGGCTGTTTTTCTGCAAAGGGACCAGGACGACTGATCCGTGTAAAGGAAATAATGAATGGGGCCATGTATCGTGAGATTTTGAGTGAAAACCTCCTTCCATCAGCAAGGGCATTGAAGATGAAACATGGCTGGGTCTTTCAGCATGACAATGATCCCAAACACACCGCCCGGGCAACGAAGGAGTGGCTTCGTAAGAAGCATTTCAAGGTCCTGGAGTGGCCTAGCCAGTCTCCAGATCTCAACCCCATAGAAAATCTTTGGAGGGGAGTTGAAAGTCCGTGTTGCCCAGCGACAGCCCCAAAACATCACTGCTCTAGAGGAGATCTGCATGGAGGAATGGGCCAAAATACCAGCAACAGTGTGTGAAAACCTTGTGAAGACTTACAGAAAACATTTGACCTGTGTCATTGCCAACAAAGGGTATATAACAAAGTATTGAGAAACTTTTGTTATTGACCAAATACTTATTTTCCACCATAATTTGCAAATAAATTCATAAAAAATCCTACAATGTGATTTTCTGGATTTGTTTTTCTCATTTTGTCTGTCATAGTTGACGTGTACCTATGATGAAAATTACAGGCCTCTCTCATCTTTTTAAGTGGGAGAACTTGCACAATTGGTGGCTGACTAAATACTTTTTTTCCCCCACTGTATATGTCATTAGAAAAGTGATTGTGTTTTGTGGGTGTTTCTTTGTGTGCATGCATGTGCATGTGTGTGTTGTGTTTTGACCAGCAGGCAGGCAGGCAGGCCAGACCACACACACACACACACACACACACACACACACACACACACACACACACACACACACACACACACACACTGTAAGGCAGGTAGGGGTTCCCCCTGAGGGAGATAGGGGGTAGAAGTATACTCAGGACTGAGTCATTTGTCACTATTCAGCAGCAGGTCTGTCTGCTCCCTCTCAGCCCAGTGTGAGCTGGGGAAGTGAAAGGTTTATCCAGGATGGCATAGACAAAAATCAGAAGTGAATGGAGACTAAGGTTGGCTGCGCTCTAGGAGTGACATTTGGGTAAATTGAAGGTTCAGTGGGAAAGAGAAAAGGGGTTTCTGAGCGCAATGTGTGTGTGTGTGTGTGTGTGTATGCGCATACAGTACATGTGTATGTGTAAATCCAGCGACGTCTATAACAATACTGCTTGATCTTATCTACCATGGGAACGGGGCTACAGTAGCTTAGGTTCACTATCAAAGCACTGAGACAGACTATTCCTGGGCTCTAATTACTCTACACCGTCTTTTTATCTCTCATTACTCTCTCATTTTAGTCAGCTGGTAACACTGTGTGCGTGTGTGTGTGTGTGCGTGTGTGTGTGTGTTCATGTGCGTGTCTGCGTGTGTGTGTGTGCGTGTGTGTGTGTGTGTGTGCACATGTGCTTGTCTGCATGTGTGCGTTTGCGCGTGTGCGTGTGTGTGTGTGTGTGTGTGTGTGTGTGAAAACACCACAGCTTTAGTGGGAACTTTGGGCATTGAAGGGAGAAAATGGCTTCAGCATAGCCCTCATTTCTCACTGCCCATTGTTCTTCACACACATTCAATGACATTGAGAGAAATGAATGGCACATTTGGCAGGAAGGAACAGGGCCTCTGGAATGCATAGAAATGTATGTGAAGTATACAGAGAGGAATAATATGCAATAGCTGTCCATCTTGTTCCTCATTCTGTAACCATTAAATAGTGAAAATTGTGTGTGTTGATGTCTATTGTGTGTGTGTGTTGATGTCTATTGTGGGTGTGTGTTGATGTCTATTGTGGGTGTGTTGATGTCTGTTGTGTGTGTGTGTGTTGACGTCTGTTGTGTGTGTGTTGACGTCTGTTGTGTGTGTGTTGATGTCTGTTGTGTGTGTGTGTTGATGGGTATTTGGGACATATATTTGGGGCAAGATCTATTCTAGATGTATTTATGTGGAGGGCACACGTTGACGGATATAGCATGTAACAGATTGGGGTGTGAGGAGGTTTGACGTAAAGTACAACAGCGTAGTTGGAGCAGAAGCAGACAGCTACTACACGTGTCTGTGTACAGCGTTGGGTCCAGAAAGTTGCCATCGTTTAATTGTATCTGAGGCAGAATGAGATAGCTATAATGATGTGGCTATGGGCAGCCAGACACCGGTGATGTGGTTGCTGTACTCTATACTGTTAATAGAACTGGAGCAGAGAGAAGATGGTAAACATACACACTCCTCTCTGTGCTCTGCCCTCTGTCTCCAAACCTGGAGGCACTACGGTTACCCCTCACTAATTACAATGACATACAGGCCCCAGATGGGGATGGGGAGTGGGTAAGGGGTCCCTGCAGGAACATACAGCACTTGCTGTCATACACAACACGCGCACACCTACGCGCACGCAGACCCACACACTTGGTACAGTTGACGTGCAGCTGACTTGACGTGGCTCGACAGGGCAGACGGAGGGGGGCAAGGGGGGAGGACAGACTTAACCAATGAGAGAGAGGATAGATGAGTAAGCACTTTCTATTTCAGGAAATAAACACAATGTCACCTCTGCCCCCAGGGCCTGATCTCTGCTCTGCTCAACGCTGACAAACACCTTCTGAAACCAAGTCCTACACACAGTCTAAGTGCAGTCAGTACAGTCGTGGTCAAAATAATTGAGAATGACACAAGTATTGGTCTTCACAAAGTTCGCTGCTTCAGTGTTATGAGATATTTTTGTCAGATGTTACTATGGTATACTGAAGTATATTTACAAGCATTCCATAAGTGTCAAAGGCTATTATTGACAATTACATTAAGTTTATGCAAAGAGTCAATATTTGCAGTGTTGACCCTTCTTTTTCAAGACCTCTGCAATCCGCCTTGGCATGCTGTCAATTCACTTCTGGGCCACATCCTGACTGATGGCAGCCCATTCTTGCATAATCAATGCTTGGAGTTTGTCAGAATTTGTGGGGTTTTGTTTGTCCACCCGCCTCTTGACGATCGACCACAAGTTCTCAATGGGATTAAGGTCTGGGGAGTTTCCTGGCCATGGACCCAAAATGTCGATGTTTTGTTCCCCGAGCCACTTAGTTATCACTTTTGCCTTATGGCAAGGTGCTCCATCATGCTGGAAAAGGCATTGGTCGTCACCAAACTGTTCTTGGATGGTTGGGAGAAGTTGCTCTCGGAGGATGTGTTGGTACCATTCTTTATTCATGGCTGTGTTCTTAGGCAAAATTGTGAGTGAGCCCACTCCCTTGGCTGAGAAGCAACCCCACACATGAATGGTCTCAGGATGCTTTACTGTTGGCATGACACAGGACTGATGGTAGAGCTCACCTTGTCCTCTCCGGACAAGGTGTTTTCCGGATGCCCCAAACAATCGGAAAGGGGATTCATCAGAGAAAATGACTTTACCCCAGTCCTCAGCAGTCCAATCCCTGTACCTTTTGCAGAATATCAGTCTGTCCCTGTTGTTTTTCCTGGAGAGAAGTGGCTTCTTTGCTGCCCTTCTTGACACCAGGCCATCCTCCAAAAGTATTCGCCTCACTGTGCATGCAGATGCACTCACACCTGCCTGCTGCCATTCCTGAGCAAGCTCTGCACTGGTGGTGCCCCGATCCCACAGCTGAATCAACTTTAGGAGACAGTCCTGGCGCTTGCTGGACTTTCTTGGGAGCCCTAACGCCTTCTTCACAACAATTGAACCTCTCTCCTTTAAGTTCTTGATGATCCGGTTAAAATGGTTGATTTAGGTTCAATCTTTCTAGCAGCAATATCCTTGCCTGTGAAGCCCTTTTTGTGCAAAGCAATGATGACAGCACGTGTTTCCTTGCAGGTAACCATGATTAACAGAGGAAGAACAATGATTTCAAGCACCACCCTCCTTTTAAAGCTTCCAGTCTGTTATTCTAACTCAATCAGCATGACAGAGTGATCTCCAGCCTTGTCCTCGTCAACACTCTCACATGTGTTAACGAGAGAATCACTTACATGATGGCAGCTGGTCCTTTTGTGGTAGGGCTGAAATGCAGTGGAAATGTTTTTTGGGGATTAAGTTCATTTTCATGGTAAAGAGGGACTTTGCAATTAATTGCAATTCATCTGATCACTCTTCATGACATTTGGAGTATATGCAAATTGCCATCATCAAAACTGAGGCAGCAGACTTTGTGAAAATTAGTATTTGTATCATTCTCAAAACTTTTGACCATGACTGTACAATAAGAATATTGATCAGGCAAATTCAAATATGGACCTCGAAGCCAGTTCCACAACTCATTTTCATTGTTCCCCTCTAATCAAGGACTGATTTAGACCTGGGACACCAGGGGGGTGCACTGTAATTATCCGGTAGAAGAGAAAAGCAGCAGTATTGTGGACCTTGGATTTGAATTCCTCTGATATAGATAGTCATAAATGTAGGGGCCGTACAACACTCCCCCTAGAGTCGATTGACGCAACCGAATATTGAATAGCTCCCTGTGTGTTTCTGCTAGAGACTACTTACCTTTTCTTGCAGTGGCTGCAGCTGCAGATAGCTTAGTGGTTAAGAGCGTAGTGCCAGTAACCAAAAGGTTGCTGGTTCTAATCCCCGAGCCAAGAAAAATCTAAAAAATCTGTCGATGTGCCCTTGAGCAAGGCACTTAACCCTAATTGCTCCTGTATGTCGCTCTGGATAAGAGCATCTGCTAAATGACAAACAAATAATAATAAAAAAAACACCTCTTTCCAACAATATAAAGTTTGTGCCTATTCCTCAACATGTGGAAGCAGCCTTTTTCTACATATGAGAGGATCCGGACAAGAAGATCTTCACATTTTTTATATACATCTTTTGTTTATACAGTTGAAGTCGGAAGTTTACATACACCATAGCCAAATGCATTTAAACTCAGTTTTTCACAATTCCTGACATTTAGTCCTGGTAAAAATTCCCTGTCTTTATTTTAAGAATGTGAAATGTCAGAATAATAGTAGAGAGAATGATTTATTTCAGCTTTTATTTCTTTCATCACATTCCAAGTGGGTCAGAAGTTTACATACACTCAATTAGTATTTGGTAGCATTGCCTTTAAATTGTTTAACTTGGGTCAAACGTTTCGGGTAGCCTTCCACAAGCTTCCCAGAATAAGTTGAGTGAACTTTGGCCCATTTCTCCTGACAGAGCTGGTGTAACTGAGTCAGGTTTGTAGGCTTCCTTGCTCGCACACGCTTTTTCAGTTTTGCCCACAAATTTTCTATAGGATTGAGGTCAGGGCTTTGTGATGGCCACTCCAATACCTTGACTTTGTTGTCCTTAAGCCATTTTGGCACAACTTTGGAAGTATGCTTGGGGTCATTGTCCATTTGGAAGACCCATTTGCGACCAAGCTTTAACTTCCTGACTGATGTCTTGAGATGTTGCTTCAATGTATCCACATAATTTTCCTTCCTCATGATGCCATCTATTTTGTGAAGTGCACCAGTCCATCCTGCAGCAAAGCACCCCCACAGCATGATGCTGCCATCCCATGCTTCACGGTTGGGATAGTGTTCTTCGGCTTGCAAGGACCCTCTTTTTCCTCCAAACATAACAATGGTCATTATGGCCAAACAGTTCTATGTTTGTTTCATCAGACGAGAGGACATTTCTCCAAAAAGTACGATCTTTGTCCCCTTGTGCAGTTGCAAACCGTAGTCTGGCTTTTTTATGGCGGTTTTGGAGCAGTGGCTTCTTCCTTGCTGAGCAGCCTTTCAGGTTATGTCGATATAGGACTCACTTTACTGTGGATATAGATTTTGCACCAAAGTACGTTTATCTCTAGGAGACAGAACACGTCTCCTTCCTGAGCAATATGACGGCTGCGTGGTCCCATGCGGTTTATACTTGCGTACTATTGTTTGTACAGATGAATGTGGTACCTTCAGGCGTTTGAAAATTGCTCCCAAGGATGAACCAGACTAGTGGAGGTCTACAATTTTTTTTCAGAGGGCTTGGCTGATTTCTTTTGATTTTCCCATGATGTCAAGCAAAGAGGCACTGAGTTTGAAGGTAGGCCTTGAAATACATCCACAGGTACACCTCCAATTGACTCAAATGATGTAAATTAGCCTATCAGAAGCTTCTAAAGCCATGACATCATTTTCTGGAAATGTCCAAGCTGTTTAAAGGCACAGTCAACTTAGTGTATGTAAACTTCTGACCCACTGGAATTGTGATACAGTGAATTATAAGTGAAATAATCTGTCTGTAAACAATTGTTGGAAAAATTACTTGTGTCATGCACAAAGGAGATGTCCTAACTGACTTACCAAAACCATAGTTTGTTAACAAGAAATTTGTGGAGTGGTTGAAAAACAAGTTTTAATGACTCCAACCTAAGTGTATGTAAACTTCCGACTTCAACTGTACCTTCAAAATCAAATGGCTAAATTATACATTTTATGACCATCTTAAAACAATTACATATGTTATCTTAGTAGATATTGCGATCTAAGGGCTTAGACCTACAGGGGGAATACTATACAGTAGGCGGGAACTAGTAGAAGTGAAATCCTTAGCTAAAACTTTTAGATCAAGGAAGTCCCTTGCGTCCCATTAGCAGATATGTTTATGTGATAGTTTTTATGCGTGTACATCTAATGATTCTCCAATCCACTCTGTGTCTGGAACTGAAATGGTCCATTGGGTGTGGTGCTGAAGTTCAATTACTCCAGAGAGTCTACACATTACGACCCATTATTATGGTGAATATGTTTAAATCTTTCATCAAACAATGACAGTGTTAGGATCAATAGAAACTTCCATGAAACCAACTTCAGTTTAGTAACTTTCATTGGAAATATAAAATAATTGCTCAAAAGAACCACATTTCAAACCTTCTCTCATTAAAACACAACTTTGAACAGGCCCATCGAGATTGGGCCATTGAGCAGTCCCTTTCAGATAATTTGGAGAATGTTATGAAACCATGTAAAACCACCATCTAGTCACAGCTCCTGTGTTGGGCAGGCCCAGCCCCTTACTACCATACTCCCCCTACCCCCTGCTTGTCCTTTCAAATTAGCCTGATCTCCCACAATCCTTTATTCAGACTCTGCCAGCCAATCCACAGCAGCCCACAGGGCCCCATGCCAGCATGTGCCCGCTCTGACATGGTCCTGCTGATGCCAACCAGAGAACCATTTACGTCATTTAGCAGACGCTCTTATCCAGAGCAACTTACAGTTAGTACATACATTTTTCATACTGGCCCCCCGTGGGAATCGAACCCACAACCCTGGCGTTGCAAGTGCCATGCTCTACCAACTGAGCTACAGCAGGACAATCACCTCCAGGCATCAGCCTGAATGTCCTGTCTAGTTCAATCTCTCTACTAGTCCCCATCAGCCTGAATGTCCTGTCTAGTTCAGTCTCTCTACTAGTCCCCATCAGCCTGAATCTTCTGTTTCTAGTTCAGTCTCTCTACTAGTCCCCACCAGCCTGAATCTTCTGTTTCTAGTTCAGTCTATCTACTAGTCCCATGGACCTGATACTATACAAAGCAGCAAGCTAACAAGGACAGAAAAGAAACATCCCACAAGGGAAGACTGTCTTTTCACGACATCCACGACTTGAGTCAATCTAGAACAATCAATGTAGTCGTGTTATTGTGGAGGAAACTGGAGAAAACTACACACTGTTGTAGTGTTGTTCACAGCGGCATGTTCGAACTCTGAAAATGGTGGTAAACCAGATTCTTTATAACCCTGTTTACAGTATGGGTTGGTGTGGAAATGTTTTGCTCCTGCTCCGTAGTTATGTTTGAAGTGCTCTGCCTCGTACACTAGCCCAGAAAACAAGTAGGCTACAACGTCCTGCTGAGCTTTTCAACAACACTTAAGCTCATATAAAACAGACGGCAAACACAGTGGTTTTATGAGTGGTTGTAAACCACAGAGCACGAGAAGGAAGTTCCACTGTGTGTAAAGTGGGTCTCTTGGGGAATCAGTGTATCAGTGTGTGGGGTCAGCTCAAAAGATGGGGAGATCCACACAAACCTCTATTCTGTTAATAAATTAACACCTATCTATTTACAAAGAAACATTGCATAATTCACTTATCTACGCATTAATTCACTTAAAGACGAGAGTATCAAGAGCTCCCTCAGTCACACACATCTTTTTCATCGATGGTGATCGTCGTAAGGTCAGTGTGAATAACCTGAACCTCTGACTCTTTTAAAACAGTGTCATCTATCATTTGGTCGTATCATAAAACCATGTACAGTAAACAGAGGTTATTTACATGTAGTGTTATTAAATGTTATGTGTGTTTAACTGTGTTCGTCTACTGAGCAATAGCCAAATAATGACTGTAGCTTGGGGAGTCAACACAAGTCCTCAGGTCTCAGTCTGGCTAGAACTTTGCACTGCCTGATGAGAGGAAAAGCCCAGGTAGGATCTTGTCCTCATTTAGACACAACACCTTTTCCTATTTTTCAAACCTGAAAGAGGCTGCACCTTTTTCTGTGTTGTCGTGTGAGAAAGAAAATGGAAATCAATGCGTCTGGGCAGCACAGGAGCCCCAGCCATTAATGTGGAATCGATGGCTAATGTCACAGTCATTTTTCCTCATTCACGGGCCAATAGAAGTCTTTGGAAACTGGAAAGACATGGGACAGGAATGACGCCTGGGCCTAGGTGGGAGAGTGTAGGTCAGGGGTCGAATGAGAATATGCAGTAGGTGCAGGGGGATTGTGGTGAGCTAATGGTGCAAGTGTTGAAATTCTCCATGAATGGGTCAACAAAACTATAATTTTTTTGGTCTTTCGCCAGCCCCTCTCCCTCTCACTGTAGGTCCATTATGTTTCGGATCTCTGCCAGCCGTCTTCCACCTATGATTCATTGCAAGGTAGTAAATCATAGGTGATCTTTACTTACACACGCGTAAAGGGAACTAGGCTAAATGTGACTACACCTTTGATGTGTGATTCAGTGGCACCTGTTAGTCCTTTAGAATATCCTGTACATACATGCTGAAGGGTTCTGCTTTGTGCCTGAATGACGTCAAGCTGGGGTATCAAATACTAAAACCAACCTAATGAACTAAATACATCTAGGCCTAAGACTAGGTAAACCTGACATTTAGTTGCAGATCGTTATTCCCAGCCAGTGGCGGCTCCTGAAAAAATTCTCAGGGGGGGCAATTTTTCTGATGATTTAGGTGACCTACACACATTTTAAAAAAGATATGTCCAGCAACAACATGAAGACAGGGGCAGCATATAAGTCAATACCAGAAGCATTTATTGACTGATCTCAAAAGTGTTGGCTTACCAGGGTTGGTGGAGCCCTCAGTTTCATCTTTGCCTCGCAAAGCTAACTCAAACACTCCGCAAAAACTTCACACACTGGATTAGCCGGCTGAGGATGTGGCGGTTCTTGCTAATGTCGTAGTAAATATATTTGTTATAGTGAATATGGAATATGATATGTTGAGTAAAATGTTGTGCTAAGATCTATTTAGGTCAGGAGCTGGTTATAAGTTCTGTTCCTATCCAATAACAATGGACAAAAGGGTCCTATCTTGTCAGCCTTGTCAGCAGGTGGCCAAGGACAACACCCACGCCATAGGCCTCTCAGTTCTTCCAACTCACGAGTTCTTGCTCTGAGGACACACACACACACACACAAAACACACACACACACACACATCATCACTGTTAAACACACACACACACACACACACACACACACACACACACACACTCATCACTGTTAAACACACACACACACACACACACACACACAAAAATCCCCTCTCTTAGGCTGAACATTTGAAGACAGAGAACCCGACTCAGAGCCAATGCAACAGTGACAGTAGCCTGGAGGGGACCTCGCCCAACTCATCAGGACCAATCAGAAGATCAGAACTACTAGATTCAACCTACTTCATTTATTGCATAAAATGTCTGCACACAATGTTTCGGGGCTCTCTTCAGATAATAATAATAATAATATGCCATTTAGCAGACGCTTTTATTCAAAGCGACTTACAGTCATGCGTGCATACATTTTTGTGTATGGGTGGTCCCGGGGATCGAACCCACTACCTTGGCGTTACAAGCGCCATGCTCTACCAGCTGAGCTACAGAAAGTGGATACTCATGGATGCGCATCGCAATTGTAAAATGTCAACACAATTGGAGACACCACGTCATTTTTGGAGACATGTTATTGACAGTAAACTATTGTAGATGCGACTGCTAACTAAATAAAACATTTTAGCTGGCTAGCTAATCATCTTAGCTAAATGTGGGGCAAACAATTCAGTTATTTACCGTTAATTTGAGGGATTGGGGTGAAAGAAATCGAGTTACATAGTGATACTTTACGATATACTGTATTGACAATATCGCAATATTTTAGCGCTAGTTGGCTGTACCTGCACCAAAACACCATTATTGTTCCTTCATAGCTTGTTCTCAATCTTTTCACATTGGGAGCCAATTTGTTTTCAGCACTTTTATTTCCATGACTGATCAAAACTCGTTCTCATGGCTTTCTGATCCCTCTGCAACAGACATATGGTGCGCAATAAAATCACAGTATCGAATCGCAATACGTATAGAATCATGAGACTCGCAATGCTGATGCATATATCTTATCGTGAGGTTCCTGGCAATTCCCAGCCCAAGTTCATTTGCCACAACAAATCTCTTCGCTAGCAAACGCGATGTCTTCTCCAAAACGGCAATGTGTCTCCAGCAATGTTTACTTTTTTGACGTTCTATGGCATCTCCACTTTCCAAGCATATATGACCACATGTAATATTTTGGTAAGTGATGCAAATAGTGAACTATGTAGGGCCAGGATGTAAAATATATGTAGCTGCAGCAATTTCTCTTATCTGATATGGTAAGTAATGGGGCTTAATTTATAGCTCCCTAAGAGTTTGACGAACGGGTCCGTGCACGCGATTCCAGATATCTTTACCTCTGAATAAACTGCCTTTATTATACCATATCCACCCCTGTCCAAAGTCTCTACTTGGTCTCAGTTCTCCAGTAAACTTGTGATTATCAACACTAACCTCATCGTTGTGGCGGCGGACAGCTAGCCTGTATCCCTCATCAAGTTGAGTGGCAATGTTATTTTTCCGTTCGTACCAATTTTTGGAAAATCCTCGGGTGTAGGACTTTCCGCCTTTAGTAGAAACCTGTTGAATTATTAAATTTGGTCTGGGAGGTCCTAATTGTTTCGTTGCCAATTTATCTTCATTTGTTCGCCGACAAAAAGGAACTTCTTTCAAAGACACAATCAATCAATCAATCAATTTTATTTTATATAGCCCTTCGTACATCAGCTGATATCTCGAAGTGCTGTACAGAAACCCAGCCTAAAACCCCAAACAGCTAGTAATGCAGGTGTAGAAGCACGGTGGCTAGGAAAAACTCCCTAGGTCCCCTCCACAATCCGCTCTTTTCTCAGTTACGTTCATGGTTACGTTACGTTACGTATGACGAAAGCGCGTAAGTGCAAGCCCTCAGACACCCATAGAGATTGTATTGAAGGCTCTGAAATTTGAAAAAAATAGATTTTACATTAGAGGCTATGAGAGACTTCTGGGCGATTTTCAACCTGACTGAAATCGCCCCAAAAGGGGGGGGAGCCATTTGAAGCACGACTTTAGCCTGATTCGACATTTAGTGGCAGTGTGGCAGATCAGACGTATAGATTACAACACTGATAACTACTGTTGCCGTGATATAATTGATTAGAAAAAAAATCCCTTCCTTTTCCCGTTTGGCAGTGCGTCGCCCATATCGCCCTATTGAACAGGCCGCCCCTGTTCCCAGCATAGCTTTATTCAGTAAAATGATTTACCCTGGCTCATGCCAAACTAGAGTGACACTCTTCAGGACCCAGGTTCCTTTTAGGTCACTGTGGACAGTAGAGTCAAACCTCCTACAGAGGCACTATCACAACACGTCAAATAAACTGTTATAAAACACCGATGTCATTTTTTTAAAAGCCTTCCACAAACAGAGAGCCAGTGTGTAATCATCGGACCACACACACAAACGTACAATACGCACACGCGCACGTGCACGCACACACACACAGCCCTCCGACCTCATACACACACAATGCAATCCCTCCAAGTCACTACAATCACAACAGAGCCAGGTTTCCATAAAACCCAACTCCGTAATAATCTTCAACTCTTTAAATATTTATGGGGCAAACATCCACATTCCTCTCTACCTCCCTTATATTATCTGTCAGCAGAAATGATTTATCCTCTGGAAGTGTGCTAGGCTGCATTACATATAACATACCACAGCATCGTTGAATACTCGTTTCTGATTGGCTGGAATGACATTCTAGAATGGACATTAAAACCAGATAACGGGACATCATCACCACCTGGTATGGCAACTGCTCGGCATCTGACCATAAGACGCTACAGAGGGTAGTGCGTACGGCCCAGTACATCACTGAGGCCAAGCTTCCTGCCATCCAGGACCTCTATACCTGGCGGTGTCAGAGGAAGGCCCAAAGAATTGTCAAAGACTCCAGTCACCCAAGTCATAGACTGTTCTCTCTGCTACCGCACGGCAAGTGGTACCGGAGCACCAAGTATAGGATCAAAAAGCCCTTTAACAGCTTCCACCCCCAAGCCATAAGACTGCTGAACAATTAATCAAATGGCCACCCAGAATATTTATATTGACCCTCCCCCTGTTTTTACACTGCTGCTACTTGCTGTTTATTATCTATGCATAGTCACTTTACCCCTACCTACAGGTACAAATTACCTCGACTAACCTGTACCCCCATACATTGACTTGGTACCGGTACCCCCTGTATATAGTCTCGTTATTGTTATTGTTATTTTATTGTGTTACTTTTTATTTTATTTTCTACTTTATTTTATTTCGTAAATATTTTCTGAACTCTATTTGTTGAACTGCATTGTTGGTTAATGCCTTGTCAGTAAGCATTTCACTGTAAGGTTTACACCTGTTATATTCGGCGCATGTGACAAATAAAATAGTATTTTATTTTATTTGAAAAGATATCGGGACACCTTGCAATCATGATGCAATATGCGCCTACACATGCAGACTGCACTTGCTACAAAGTTACAGAAAGCTAGACCAACAACCACACAAACTGAAATTGGATACATTGTAAACGCAGGTCCAACAAGGAAAAAACGTAGCTCTAGTAGAGAGGGCAAAACATGAGAGATCCAGGGCCAGACAAGAGGGGGGTTAGGAGAGGGTCAGGGCCAGAAATGGGAGGTCCAGGGCCAGAAACAAGGGTTGATAGGAGAGGGACAGGACCAGACACGAGAGATCAAGAGCCAGACATCAGAGGGCCAGGTCTAGGGCCAGACACAATGAATTGTAGGAGAGGGCCAAACATGAGAGATCCAGGGCCAGACAATAGGGGTGATAGGAGAGGGCCAGATATGTGGGATGATAGGAGTGGGTCTTCACCAAATATGAGGTGTCCAGTGCCGGACATGAGCGGTGCAGGACCAGACATGTGGGATGAGAGTAGAGGGCCAGACATGAGAGGTCCGGGGCCAGACACGAGAGGTGATGGGAGATGGTCAGGGCCAGACATGAGAGGTCCAGGGCCAGACACAAGGGGTGATAGGAGATGGTCAGGGCCAGACATGAGAGATCCAGGGCCAGACATGAGGGGGGATAGGGGCGGCAGGTAGCTTAGTGGTTAAGAGCGTTGTGCCAGTAACCGAAAGGTCGCTGGTTCTAATCCCCGAGCCGACTATGTGAAAAATCTGTTGATGTGCCCTTGAGCAAGGCACTTAACCCTAATTGCTCCTGTAAGTCGCTCTGGATAAGAGCGTCTGCTAAATGACAAAAAAAAAAATATATATATATATATAAAAAAAAATTGGAGAGTGCCAGGGCCAGACATGTGGGATGATAGGAGAGGGTCAGAGATTAGTGTTGATAGGAGAGTCCCAGGGACAGACATGTTGGGTGTAAGGAGAGGGCCAAACATGAGAGATCCAGGGCCTGACATGAGGCGTCCAGGGCCAGACAGGGGTCAAGAAATGCGAGTCCCAGATCCAGACATATATAAGAGGAGATCACTTCACAACAACAAATAATACTTTTGGAGGATTAAGGGGAGTAGAAAGTCCTGGTTTCCATGGTCCCAGGGGTCCTCGCTCCTCGATGTTCAACCAGCCCAGAGGCTCATCTCGAGGGTATTTCCCAGACAATAGGGGGCAGCCACAGTTTGAGAGTCCACGGCCAGTGGTAAGACCGTTGAGGCCTAAAGGGGGTTTACTCCCAACTCGCCCGGAGGGTTAGGATTAGGGTTTGCCGAACAACAGCCCGGATGTTTTTAGAGAAGACCAGTGGCGGAATAGTCACTCGCCTGATACGAGGAGAACAAGCCTACCCATAGAGGACTGTGAAATGAGATACTATGGAGACAGAGAAAACAACTCTGAGGAGCATGGGGGGTACTTCCAGGGCACAGCGCCCTGCTTGTCCCAGGAGAGGCAGTTGCCTGAGGACAATGGGAGAGAGCGGGTTGGCAGTCATGGAAGACAGTGGGGCAGGGGTACAGGTAGGCCTGTGAGTAGGGAGAGAGAAAGGGTTAGAGGGAGAAAAGTAGATAGGCCCAGAGAGGAGGTAGATGAAAAGCAAAAGACACCCATAGAAAAGGACAGAGACATTGGCAGAGCCACAAGCAGGGAAGGAGAGGCAAACAGAGGAGGTGTTAGTCTGCACAACCGTTCACTCTCAAAAGACAGTGACATAGACAATTTAAAGGATGGAAGTGGAAAGAAAGAAGAACAAATGGAGGGAAAGGGTAAAAAGGTTGAATCAACAGACCCCACCCAGACAAAAGTGTCTGCTAAATGACATATTATTATTATTATAATTACTAATATTTGGTACAGAAACCTTTGTTTGCAATTACAGAGATCATACGTTTCCTGTAGGTCTTGACCAGGTTTGCACACACTGCAGCAGGGATTTTGGCCCACTCCTCCATACAGACCTTCTCCAGATCCTTCAGGTTTTGGGGCTGTCGCTGGGCAATACGGACTTTCAGCTCCCTCCAAACATTTTCTATTGTGTTCAGGTCTGGAGACTGGCTAGGCCACTCCAGGACCTTGAGATGCTTCTTACAGAGCCACTCCTTAGTTGCCCTGGCTGTGTGTTTCGGGTCGTTGTCATGCTGGAAGACCCAGCCACGACCCATCTTCAATGCTCTTACTGAGGGAAGGAGGTTGTTGGCCAAGATCTCGCGATACATCCTCCCCTCAATACGGTGCAGTCGTCCTGTCCCCTTTGCAGAAAAATATCCCCAAAGAATGATGTTTCCACCTCCATGCTTCACGGTTGGGATGGTGTTCTTGGGGTTGTACACATCCTTCTTCTTCCTCCAAACACGGCGAGTGGAGTTTAGACCAAAAAGCTCTATTGTTGTCTCATCAGACCACATGACCTTCTCCCATTCCTCCTCTGGATCATCCAGATGGTCATTGGCAAACTTCAGACGGGCCTGGACATGCGCTGGCTTGAGCAGGGGGACCTTGCGTGCGCTGCAGGATTTTAATCCATGACGGCGTAGTGTGTTACTAATGGTTTTCTTTGAGACTGTGGTCCCAGCTCTCTTCAGGTCATTGACCAGGTCCTGCCGTGTAGTTCTGGGCTGATCCCCACCTTCCTCATGATCATTGATGCCCCACGAGGTGAGATCTTGCATGGAGCCCCAGACCGAGGGTGATTGACTTGAACTTCTTCCATTTTCTAATAATTGCGCCAACAGTTGTTGCCTTCTCACCAAGCTGCTTGCCTATTGTCCTGTAGCCCATCCCAGCCTTGTGCAGGTCTACAATTTTATCCCTGATATCCTTACACAGCTCTCTGGTCTTGGCCATTGTGAAGCGGTTGGAGTCTGTTTGATTGAGTGTGTGGACAGGTGTCTTTTATACAGGTAACGAGTTCAAACAGGTGCAGTTAATACAGGTAACGAGTGGAGGACAGAGGAGCCTCTTAAAGAAGAAGTTACAGGTCTGTGAGAGCCAGAAATCTTGCTTGTTTGTAGGTGACCAAATACTTATTTTCCACCATAATTTGCAAATAAATTCATAAAAAATCCTACAATGTGATTTTCTGGATTTTTTTTCCTCAATTTGTCTGTCATAGTTGACGTGTAGCTATGATGAAAATTACAGGCCTCTCTCATCTTTTTAAGTGGGAGAACTTGCACAATTGGTGGCTGACTAAATACTTTTTTCCCCACTGTATGAGTAGACAAAAATATGTTCTTCTTTAAAATGTCCCCGAGATTAAATTACTTTCGGTGTGGGATGAGGGAAAATTGACAAAATGCTGAACAGATTAATGGAAAAATTATTTCCCTGTCACAATGGGGGGAGAGGAGGAAATGGGCCCACTGCTTGCTTATTTGTCTGAGCCAAAGCAGGGCTAACTCTTTACCAATTTATCCACCTCTATCTCTCTCCCTCACGGCTGGCTAGGGACTCCTGGGCCAGATTACCTAAATTAACTCATCCTAATCTCAAATTACAGTTAATTTCGTTGTGAGCAAACAATCCTCCGGCCAGAACGATAGCCTACATCCGTTCTCTGAGACAGCGCTGTGTGAATCAGATGCAGAGTACTGTAGGACTTATGGAATAGGCTACACTGAGTGACCTTGACGAGAGGGATATTGTTCAATTAATAATTGATGTTTGTGTGAATGAGTTGGTTGGTTGTTTGGAGGCGAGATGGACAACAACATATTATTAGGCCATGATATCCAATGTAAATCCAACTTCACATAGAAGCTCACAACCCATGACTCAAACAGGCCAGGTCAAGGTGTTCAATCAGTGGTGTTGCCCAGCTCCATCCCCACCCCATCCCAGCTCCATCTCCAGCCCCATCCCCAGACCCAGCTCCGGCCCCGTCCCCAGCTCCTTCCTCAGCTCCAAACCCAGACCAGGCTCCAGCTCCAGTGCCATCATACTATCACTGTCCCTCCATCCCTGGGCGTATATCTGCGCCAGCCATTGGCCTAACTCGCCCATACATTTGTCTCCCTACTAGGGGTGCCTCTGCTGAGTCTTGACGGAGGTGTTTATCTCGCGTACTCGGGTGCCCTTGCTGGTTTGCGGGATGCTTACTCTCCTACTAGGGTGTGCCCTTGCTGGGTTTGCTGTCTCCCTACTAGGGGTGCCCTTGCTGCCGTTTGGGTGTTTGTCTCCCCTACTCGGGTGCCCTTGCTGAGTTTGGGGTGTTTGTCTCCCTACTCGGGGGTGCCCTTGCTGGGTTTGGGGGTGTTTGTCTCCCTACTAGGGGGTGCCCTTGCTGAGTTTGGGGGTGTTTGTCTCCCTACTCGGGGTGCCCTTGCTGGTTTTGGGGATGTTTATCTCCCTACTAGGGGGTGCCCTTGCTGGGTTTGGGGGTGTTTGTCTCCCTACTAGGGGGTGCCCTTGCTGGGTTTGGGGGTGTTTGTCTCCCTACTAGGGGGTGCCCTTGCTGGGTTTGGGGGTGTTTGTCTCCCTACTCGGGGTGCCCTTGCTGGGTTTGGGGGTGTTTGTCTCCCTACTCGGGGTGCCCTTGCTGGGTTTGGGGGTGTTTGTCTCCCTACTCGGGGTGCCCTTGCTGGGTTTGGGGGTGTTTATCTCCCTACTAGGGGGTGCCCTTGCTGGGTTTGGGGGTGTTTGTCTCCCTACTAGGGGGTGCCCTTGCTGGGTTTGGGGGTGTTTGTCTCCCTACTCGGGGTGCCCTTGCTGGGTTTGGGGGTGTTTGTCTCCCTACTCGGGGTGCCCTTGCTGGTTTTGGGGATGTTTATCTCCCTACTAGGGGGTGCCCTTGCTGGGTTTGGGGGTGTTTGTCTCCCTACTCGGGGTGCCCTTGCTGGGTTTGGGGGTGTTTGTCTCCCTACTCGGGGTGCCCTTGCTGAGTTTCGGGGTGTTTGTCTCCCTACTCGGGGTGCTCTTGCTGGGTTTGGTGGTGTTTGTCTCCCTACTCGGGGTGCCCTTGCTGAGTTTCGGGGTGTTTGTCTCCCTACTCAGGGTGCTCTTGCTGGGTTTGGTGGTGTTTGTCTCCCTACTCGGGGTGCCCTTGCTGGGTATGGGTGTGTGGAGGGTGCAGAGGGGTGAGGAGCCAGGACCATTGAGGGGTGAGGAGCCAGGACCATAGAGCGGTGAGGAGCCAGGACCACAGAGGGGTGAAGAGCCAGGACTATAGAGGGGTGAGGAGCCAGGACCATACCAGACGAGCAAGATCATTTCTATGCTTGCTTCGAGGCAAGCAACACTGAAGCATGGATGAGAGCATCAGCTGTTCTGGATGACTATGAGATCACGCTTTCCGTACCCGATGTGAGTAAGACTTTTAAGCAGGTCAACATTCACAAGGCCGCAGGGCCAGACGGATTACCAGGACGTGTACTCCGAGCATGTGATGACCAACTGGCAAGTGTCTTCACTGACATTTTCAACATGTCCCTGACTGAGTCTGTAATACCATCATGTTTCAAGTCACCACCATAGTCCCTGTGCCCATGAACGCTAAGATAACCTGCCTAAATGACTACCGACCCGTAGCACTCACGTCTGTAGCCATGAAGTGCTTTGAAAGGCTGGTCATGGCTCACATCAACACTATTATCCCAGAAACCCTAGACCTACTCCATTTTGCAAAGCGCCCCAACAGATTCACAGATGATCCAATCTCTATTGCACTCCACACTGCCCTTTCCCACCTGGACAAGAGGAACACCTGCGTGAGAATGCTATTCATTGACTACAGCTCAGCGTTCAACACCATAGTGCCCTCAAAGCTCATCACTAAACTAAGGATCCTGGGACTAAACACCTCCCTCTGCAACTGGATCCTGGACTTCCTGACGGGCCGCCCACAGGTGGTAAGGGTAGGTAACAACACATCTGCCACGCTGATCCTCAACACGGAGGCCCCTCAGGGGTGCATGCTCTGTCCCCTCCTGTACTCCCTGTTCACCCATGACTGCATGGCCAGGCATGACTCCAAAACCATCATTAAGTTTAACGACGACACGAAAGTGGTAGGCCTGATCACCGACAACGATGAGACAGCCTTTAAGGAGGAGGTCAGAGACCTGGCTGTGTAGTGCCATGATAACAACCTCTCCCTCAATGTGATCATGACAAAGGAGATGATTGTGGACTACAGGAAAAAAAAGAGGACTGAGCACGCCCACATTCTCATCGACGGGGCAGTAGTGGAGCAGGTTGAGAGCTTCAAGTTTCTTTGTGTCGACATCACCAACAAACTATCATGGTCCAAACACACCAAGACAGTCGTGAAGAGGGCACGACAAAGCCTATTTGGCATGGGTCCTCAGATCCTCAAAAAGTTATACAGCTGCACCATCGAGAGCATCTTGATTGGTTGCATCACCGCCTGGTATGGCAACTGCTCGGCGTCCGACCACAAGGCACTACATAGGTAGTGCGTATGGCCCAGTACATCACTGGGGTCAAGCTTCCTGCCATCCAGGACCTCTATACCAGGCGGTGTCAGACTAAGGCCCTAAAAATGGTCAAAGACTCCAGCCACCCTAGACACATACTGTTCACTCTGCTACCGCAAGGCAAGCGGTACCGGAGTGCCAAGTCTAGGTCCAAAAGGCTTCTTAACAGCTTCTACCCCCAAGCCATAAAACTCCTGAACAGCTAATCATGGCTACCCAGACTATTTTCATTGCCCCCCCACCCCCCTCTTTTACTCTGCTGCTACTCTGTTTATTATCTATGCATAGTCACTTTAACTCTACTCACATTTACATATTACCTCAATTACCTTGACTAACCGGCGCCCCCGCACATTGACTCTGTACCAGTACCCGCTGTATATAGCCTCCCTACTGTTATTTTATTTTACTGCTGCTCTTTAATTATTTTTATTTATTTTAATGTTTTGCTTAAAACTGCATTGTTGGTTAAGGGCTTGTAAGTAAGCATTTCACTGTATTCGGCGCATGTGGCAAGTAACATTTGATTTGATTTGGTTCAGGGCTCCAAGGCTATACCTCCTGACCTCGAAGGTGCTGTCTTATTAGGGAGTCCACACACCATAGAGATGCACTAGAGAGTTAATCTCGGTCACACTTTATTTGGATAGTCCGGATAGTACATCTGCTTTACAGATGGTCATACTATCAGTAAACTATGTGTTGATAAGCAACTGCTTGCTAAGTTTACGGTTAGGGTTAGGTTTAGAATAAGGTTAGGCTAAGGGTTAAGGTTAGGGTTAGTAAAAGGGTTAAGGTTAGGGCTAACTTTAGGATTAGTAGATAGTTAGTTGAAATGTTACTGATAGTCTATAGACTGTAGAGGATCTACAGATGGCCTGCCCTAACGTACCTCCTGGACCGTCCAAATAAAATATTTAAATATTGACAATTTATTTGACCAAGACGCGCGCCGACAGAAAGACCCATCATTGTCAGATAAAGCATCCGAGCAAACGAATCAGCGCCTCTCTGTCTCAGTATGTGTAGACCATATATTTGATGCTGTCTGGACGAAAAGAGTATGGCATGATATTCACTTTTTTGCCAGACCACATCAGATACATGGGGCTACATAAGGGCGGCAGGTAGCTTAGTGGTTAAGGGATGTAGCTCAGTTGATAGAGCATGGCGTTTGCAACGCCAGGGTTGTGGGTTCGATTCCCACGGGGGGCCAGTATAAAAAAAAATTATTCACTAACTGTAAGTCGCTCTGGATAAGAGCGTCTGCTAAATATGTAAAATGATAAATTAAGAGCGTTGTGCCAGTAACCGAAAGGTCGCTGGTTCTAATCCCCGAGCCGACTAGGTGAAAAATCTGTCGATGTGCCCTTGAGCAAGGCACTTAACCCTAATTGCTCCTGTAAGTCGCTCTGGATAAGAGCGTCTGCTAAATGACCAATTATTATTATTACATTATGTAAGACAGAAGGGTGCCGTTTCAGTCGATCGGATGCTATTTTGGACTAACGTGCGAAGTAATTTGTTTTAGAATCACCTAAAAACATAATGACTGGTTGTGTTCATGACACATTAAAAGGCCAATACATTTTTACAGTTCAACAACATATGGTTACTATAAAACCCACAATAGAACTGCTAAAGCAGTCATTTGCTGCTCATGAATGTAAAACAAATATTACACTGCCATTTTTAAAGTCATGCCCCCTCCGTCCTTGACTTTTCCTAAATAAGTCTATAAAACCCACTGTCATTGTTAGAATCTTAATATCACAAACAGAACTGGTGTTATAGACAGTTTAAGGAGGGCATGTCATTTTTATATGGTTTTCCCCATTGCCCCTCCTTCTCTGGACAGTAGGGCCAGCTCCCCTCCTTCTTCCAATAGTTGAAGATTCAGTGTCCAGTTGAAAATCACCCCGATAATTGCCTCGAAAGTGAACCTAAACTATACCGAAACTCATTTCACACATATAATAAAATATTTAATAAATTAAGTAGGCTAAAGTATGATGGGGGAGAATGAGTGAGGGGAAACGAACGATGCATAATTATGTAATCACCAATTGTGAATGAAGAACAGGGCGAGCAATTCTATTGTAATGATCTATTCTAATCTGAAAATGTTATGTACTCTATCAGTCTACACTGGCCTACTTGGATTACACAGTGAGAGCGTGCGAAATTTACAATGGCAAGAAGACCAAGACGAATGGATGCACTGGTTAGCGTTGCTACAAAATCTGAAAGAAAACGACTCCGATGGTGGGGAAGAAATGAATCATGATGACATCTCTGATGAGTATTCTTCTGATTCTGATCCTCAACCTGAACCTACACCTCCTCCGAGGGATAAGCGCAAACTGAGCACGTGCCCACGCCACCAACAAATTAAACGGTGAGACAGGAGAGAGGATGGCATCGTTTGGAATAGAACAAGCTGGCGAGAATTCTACAGGCTATTATCAGCACAAAATGTCATCACTGAGGGAGCAGGCCCTACATCTCAAGCAAGAAATATTTGTATTTTGTCGTTATGAAAAGAAGCTTATGACAGGTTCCAACACCAATGCTTTCTGTTTCATAGTTGTAACAAAGGCACTCCAAGAATACAATTCACAATTGACTGAACACTTATTGAAATCATTGAACGCTTAATGTTCCTATTTTATTCATTTATTTTTACATAGCCTATATCCACATAGGAGGTCCCGTGAAAAAAAACATGCCACCCTACGGAAATCAAATGCCCGTCCAATGGATTCGTTCAGGCGCCTGCCCTGAAATAAAGTGTTACACATCTCCTATCTTTGTAATGGCACTGCCCATGCTGAAACAGGCTTCAGTCCATTGTGTGCACTCTTGCCAACTCTATGGTGGACACCAACAGCTTGGTCTGTATAGAACTAGTACACTAGGTTTCATTCTACCCCCTTCCCTACAACATTATTGAATGACATATAGTGACTTATAGTGTTCTGGGGGGGAAAACATGAACTTTTCCAGCTCTTGTCTAAATTCACTATTAGAAAGTGTTCAGTCGTGAAAAACATAAAATATCTCAAGATACCTCAAAGTTCAATAAAGGTTGGATAAAATTCCTTTCTACTGACCAGATCAACAGTACATGAACCAAAGTCCATGACAGAGCAGGTTGAGAGAGAGAGCAGTGAGAGAGCCAGTCAGGCCATATTGTCTAGGTCCAGACTGCACTGCAAAGGCTCCCGTCTGTAGTCTGGGGACAGAGAGGAGGGGTGACTTCTGTATTGTTTATGTCACAGCTGCCTTGGGACATATGTCCTTCCCTGCTATCTCTCTGCTATCCATCAGGGAGTGACAAACCCTGACAGGGCCAGAGAAAGATAGCACCCCTGTTCCACTCGGAAGGGGGGGGGGCTTACCACATCACATCGCTGTTCCATGCTCGCAGTTTTGTTGACAGACCAGGAGATAGATGCACGTACAGGGGGGAAAGCGGGTGTGTGTGTGTCGTGTGTGTATGTGTCGTGTGTGTGTGTGTGTGTCGTATGTATGTACGTGTTTGTATGTGTATCAATCCCCATCACCAAGGTAACTACACCAAAAAGAACATTCAAACGGTGATAAATCCTACCTAAGAAATAAATCATAGTGGATAAATCATCTTGTTTCAAAATGTCTCCCGAGAGAGGCAACCTATGATCATGATGCATTTGGCGTTGATTTCCATTACAGGATTTCAAAGGGAACCGCTGCAAAGGTTAGGGAACCGTCGCAGAGGTTAGGGAACCGTCACAAAGGTTAGGGAACCCCTGCAAAGGTTAGGGAACTGCTGCAAAGGTTAGGGAACTGCTGCAAAGGTTAGGGAACCGCTGCAAAGGTTAGGGAACCGCTGCAAAGGTTAGGGAACTGCTGCAAAGGTTAGGGAACCGCTGCAAAGGTTAGGGAACTGCTGCAAAGGTTAGGGAACTGCTGCAAAGGTTAGGGAACCGCTGCAAAGGTTAGGGAACCGCTGCAAAGGTTAGGGAACTGCTGCAAAGGTTAGGGAACCGCTGCAAAGGTTAGGGAACCACTGCAAAGGTTAGGGAACCGCTGCAAAGGTTAGGGAACCGTCGCAAAGGTTAGGGAACCGCTGCAAAGGTTAGGGAACTGCTGCAAAGGTTAGGGAACCACTGCAAAGGTTAGGGAACCGCTGCAAACGTTAGGGAACCACTGCAAACGTTAGGGAACCGTCGCAAAGGTTAGGGAACCGTCGCAAAGGTTAGGGAACCCGCTTACTGGACCCCTGTGAGCTCGCATGCACACACACACACACACACACACACACACACACACACACACTCACACGTCATGACCTCATGGGCTGAGGATCAAAGATGCCGGCTAGGCAAAGGTTTGAATACCCCCTTTCCTGGGGGCCAGTTTTATGACCGGTCGTAAATTCCTTGCAGAGACCTTATTTTCCGCGCCATGCAGTATTGGGAGAGGGAATTTCCCTGTGAGACAAAGGAAGTCTTCCCGCCAAGACTCCAATATCCAAAAGTGGATAATGAAACAATATTCCTACTTAAAAGAATGGGGGAAATGGTTGGTGGGGACTTAAAGAACAATCATGTCAAATTTGTTACTATGTTGTGATGTCATTAAAGACGGTGGAACATCATAACTGTATATCTGGGGGTGTACACTTCCCAGTTATGAGGTTTGCATCTAATTGTTGTATAAAACAAATGATTAAGTATAATAATACTTTTGTGAAGATAACAATGTGATTTTAGCATTCTAGATGAGATGATTGTTTTCCATATTGATTTGTTCTCAGTCAGTGGCCACGCCCAGATGAGCACAAACATGATGGAACGCCCCTTTTACCCTGAGTGCATAAAAAGCCTCGTGACGAAATTCAGACCAGGAAGCCCACGGCTTAAAATGGTTGACACTCCACTCTACATGACCAGCAGACGTGAAGCGTGAGCTAAACGTTACAAAATGGTTTAAAACTACAACTCCTTTACCAAAGGAAGACCAAGCTTACTACGGTAAAGCTAGATGTTGCAAATGGTTGAATTTCTACAAGACCAAGAAGCGTGAAGCTGAAGCTCAAGCTGAATCTAAACTTTACAAAATGGTTAGACCAGAAAGACCAGAAAACGTCAGACGTTAGTCCACAAGTTTGAACTGGAGAAACTCTGAAACTCTCAACCTCTACACGAGGTGAAGAAGAAGACAATGACCATCATCATCTCAGTCTGCAGGTGGCATGTACAGTGGCTTGCGAAAGAATTCACTCCCCTTGGCATTTTTCCTATTTTGTTGCCTTACAACCTGGAATTAAAATGGATTGTTTGGGGGTTTGTATCAATTGATTTACACAACATGAGCGTGCATAACTATTCACCCCCCCAAAGTCAATACTTTGTAGAGCCACCTTTTGCAGCAATTACAGCTGCAAGTCTCTTGGGGTATGTCTCTATAAGCTTGGCACATCTAGCCACTGGGATTTTTGTCATTCTTCAAGGCAAAACTGCTCCAGCTCCTTCAAGTTGGATGGGTTCCGCTGGTGTACAGCAATATTTAAGTCATACCACATATTCTCAATTGGATTGAGGTCTGGGCAATGACTAGGCCATTCCAAGAAATGTCAATGTTTCCCCTTAAACCACTTGAGTGTTGCTTTAGCAGTATGCTTTGGGTCATTGTCCTGCTGGAAGGTGAACCTCCATCCCAGTTTCAAATCTCTGGAAGTCTGAAACAGGTTTCCCTCAAGAATTCCCTGTATTTAGCGCCATCCATCATTCCTTCAATTCTGACCAGTTTCCTAGTCCCTGCCGATGAAAAACATCCCCACAGCATGATGCTTCCACCACCATGCTTCACTGTGGGGATGGTGTTCTCGGGGTGATGAGAGGTGTTGGGTTTGTGCCAGACATAGCGTTTCCCTTGATGTCCAAAAAGCTCAATTTTTGTCTCATCTGATCAGAGTACCTTCTTCCATATGTTTGGGGAGTCTCCCACATGCCTTTTGACGAACACCAAACGTGTTTGCTTATTTTTTTTCTGGTCACTCTTCTGTAAAGCCCAGCTCTGTGGAGTGTACGGCTTAATGTGGTCCTATGGTCAGATACTCCAATCTCCGCTGTGGAGCTTTGCAGCTCCTTCAGGGTTATCTTTGGTCTCTTTGTTGCCAAAACTGCACAGATGCCTCTCACTGAGGGGGGCTTGGAGGTGTGTGTGTGCGTCTGTGTGTGTGTGTTCCATTGATGTTCAAACCACCTCTTTATTGTACTTCATATGGGTGCCAATATCAACAAGCTGACAAACGGGACCGAGACATCCCCACCTATCATGGCCTGTTACACATGTCCTCTGCAATAAACATGTTCCTACTGAGAGTGTTTAAACTGTTCCGACACCATATCCGAAAAGCCCAATCACATCTAACAAGCACACTAATGAACTATCCTCATTATATTCCCTTTAATCACGTAACACAATCTTGTAATTTTACACACTTGATTTATCAAGACTTTCCCTCTCCAGTGTTTAATAACCTAAGCATGTCACAGTATGGAATGTATAGTGTGACGCTCTGCACATAATGAGCTGCTTATCATGCTAGCACAATACATGCTGGAGAGAGAGGGGGGGGGGATTGAGAGAGAGAGGAGAGAGAGAGAGAGAGAGAGACAGCGAGACGGACTAGAGAGAGAGATAGAGGGAGAGGGAGAGGGAGAGGGAGAGAAAGAGACGGGAGAGAGAGAGCGTGCGAGAGATCTCTGCTGGAGCTTTGGTGTGTGGCAAGCCGGTGGTCAAGGTGACAGTGGACTGCAACACCCCCCCCAACACACACACACATACATAACACAACTGTAATTTTCTCCCCTGTCCAAGACACAGAACATCCCGGAGCAAATAGGAGTGTATTGACAGGAGTGACCCTGTCAGTGGTCTGTTATGTCCACAGGGCTATCAAGGCAACCTGAGAGTGTCAGTTTCATACTGCAGCCAGGCAATATGTCTGTCATGAGAGATGGTCCAGGAAATGGACTCGAGCATCAGTAATGCTCCTGTGAGCATTAACCATCTTGTGTGTGTGTGTGTGTGTGCACGTGTATGTGCATGTCTGTGTGTGTGCGTGCGTGTTTGTGTGTGGCCAGAATATAAAAGTCCACTTCTGAGAAAACCGTCTATAGGGAGAAGAAAATGGTCCCTGAAAGGCTGGGGTGGTGAAGTCGTGAGACAGCATGCTCTTACAGATGTTTAAAGGAAGAAGGAGATACTGTACAGTACATTAGAGGGCATTATACAAGACATGTGGAGAGTCAAGGGTCCATTATGGATGAACAGGTCAAGGTTTGATGTTCTATTATTCTGTAGTCTTACATTCATGCTGCTTTATATATATATATATATATATATATATATATATATATATTTATGAAAGCATTTCAAGAAATATACCCTTCATAAAACCCATATAGAATATTATTACACTTGAATGCAAATTAAAGTATGTACCACCAAATAAAACCTTTCATCACCCACCTGCATATTTTCACGATCGACACCAACTCTAGTCAACACATACTGTACATCAACCCAATAAAATAAACCTTAAAGCATCAATAGCAACAGACTTTGCCCACACATTACTTGAAAGCTCTGTACAAGCTTCAAGAGAAGATAGCAACCTCCAACTCTATTCTCATCCAGGGCGCTCCTGGCTGCAAAGAGAGGCGAACATTGCAAATGAAACACTGACAACAGATGGAGCAGACATTGGGAGGTGAGGTCAGCTTTCATTCACGTCAACACTGCATAGCTTTGATTTCTCTGAAAAGAGTCTCTCTCTCTCTCTCTCTCTCTCTCTCTCTCTCTCTCTCTCTCTCTCTCTCTCTCTCTCTCTCTCTCTCTCTCTCTCTCTCTCTCTCTCTCTCTCTCTCTCTCTCTCTCTCTCTCTCTCTCTCTCTCTCTCTCTCTCTCTCTCTCTCTCTCTCTCTCTCTCTCTCTCTCTCTCTCTCTCTCTCTCTCTCTCTCTCTCTCTCTCTCTCACTCTCACTCTCACTCTCACTCTCACTCTCACTCTCACTCTCACTCTCACTCTCACTCTCACTCTCACTCAGAGGGAGGCGGCATGATAGAAGATGAAGAGAAATAGAAAGCAGACCAAAGTGACTGCCGTCCAAAGGCAGTGTTTGGAAGACAGGTTGACATGTTGTGTACTGTATAGGAGTGATGTAAACATCATTGTGAAACGTATATTATCTATATATCCTCTTCGTGGTAAGTTATATAAGAGATTAATTTAGTTATTGATGATATAACTGTTTTCATTTATTGTTTGTGCATTGGAAAGAATGTCAGTCTGGTACATATTGTTAAGGCTTTTAAAAATACTATTTAAACATTGTAAAGAAATCTCAGCCTGGTGCATGTATAAAATCAGTTTACAATATATGAGTATCTAACCCTAACATTAGATAATTCCAATAAAACAATACCAGTAAAACTGAGACCCAAAAGCAAAACATCCCTGTAGTGTCCACCAATACATCTCTCAACATCTATACCTGTGCTCCAGTTGCACCTTCTCCATCAAACGGCCATTTATGGCCTATTTTTAAATAGCTATAATTTGTTTAAGCCCGGGTGTAGAACTGGCCGTTGTGGACAGCCTGTTATTATGTGACTGGTGGCTGGACACCAGTTAGATGAACAAGTAAGGCCAGCAGCTCTGACAGAAGGACTGGTGACTGGACACCAGTTAGATGAACCAGTAAGGCTCTGACAGAAGGACTGGTGACTGGACACCAGTTAGGTGAACCAGTAAGGTTCTGATATAAGGATTGGGAAAATCAGCAGGGTTCCTATGTCCACTATACAGATCCTGACAGCTGTAGAATACTGCGCTATAGGATTTTATTGGAGAGTATGTTCAATGATGCACCACTTGAAGTACACTTAACATGGTGTAATGCAGCAACCTACAATGGTTTGCGACTCAAGTACTATCACAACACAACGAGAAACAGCCTGGTTGTCATAGTGCCATTTCATACGTCTCTGTGAGGAAGACAGCGCTTCCTTTGCTAGAGCACAGGCACCATGTAGGCGCTCACGAAAGCGACTAGTCCAACACATTTTCTTTCGCACACAACTCTTGTGATAAAAACTGATCCTTATGGACTTAGGTCCTCTCACTGTGTGTCCAAACACCAGTTCAGCTGGGCTGAACCCTATGGATTCCTGTACCGTCTCACGGACAGCAAACAAAACTAGAGGAACTCCCTCATCCCAATCCTTCTCAGATTCCAAACAATATTTACGGAGCATAGACTTCAGTGTCTGATGCCAACGTTCAAGCGCACCCTGAGACGCTGGGTGATATGCGCTTGACACACGGTGTGTAACAGACAAGGATTTTAACACCTGTTTGAAAAGCTTAGAAAGGAAATCCCTTGATCAGTTTGTACCACCTTAGGTAACCCAAAAGTTGAGAAGAATTTGATCAAAGCTTTACTCACCACCGGAGCAGTAATCCTTCACAGAGGAATGGCCTGTGGGTATCACAATCAACCATCACATGTTCAAATGGTTCACCTATGACAGGTATGGGACAAAGAGGAGCGGCAGGAATAACCTGGTTCGGTTTCCCAGTTACCTGACAGGTGTGGCATGTCCGACAGAACTGAGCCACATCTTGTTTTAACCGGGCCAAAAGAAATGTTGCAAAACCCGATCATAAATCTTGGTGACTCCCAGATGTCCGGACCACTGGTGATCATGAGCGAGGGATAAAACATTTAGTCAAAAGGCTGTAGGAATCACTATTTTGTAAACAGCATTCCAATCTCCGCCAGCGCCACCATGGGATGTCCATTTACGCATGAGGAGATTACCATCAATGAAGTATGCCATGTTTTTCTTCTTTAGCTCCTCCTCTGAGACAACACTAGAAAAACATTTTGCCAGGCTAATGTCAACCTTCTGGTTAGTGATCAACTGCTCACGAGTGACTGGTAACTGTTTTGCATCAGCAACAAGTTCCACATACTTCTCCCCTTCCCTGGGCTGTTGGTCAGACTGCACCAGCTTACCAGAGGTAGCACACAAGCTATCCTCTGGGTCACACTCTCTGAACAGAATCGTGTTCAACAAATCTATCGCATCACCCACTTGTCGTGCTTGAGCACGTCTGACAGCACAAGCGGGGAACACATCTGGATAACTCTGTGCCAGCTCCTCAGAGAGAGACTGATCACTTTCATCTAATACCTCCAATACGGGTATCACCTTTCCTCCGGCAATATCCTTGCCCATTATAAATGTCACACCTTTTACTGGCAACATAGGACGTACTCCAACTCTGAACAATCCACTGATTAACTCAGAGTGTACGTTCACAAAGTGCAATGGCACTGGGACAAATCCCATTTAAATTCCCTGTACTAACACACTGGAACCACAATATGTATTATCGGACAAGGGCAACACATCAGATAGTATGAACGACTGCGCCACACCTGTATCTCTAAGGATTCTAACCGGACGCTTAGAAGCTTCGTCATCTGATATGGAAACAAACCCCTCAAAAATGAACGGTTCATAACTGTGATCTGGGACTGGGACTTTCAAACCACATTTACTATGAGGCATCTGTTTTGATTCCGGCCTTACGAATCAGCCCAACACTCATTGGCGGCCTGGCGCGCAGAGGCATCCCCTGTTTGTGTTTTAGCAGGAAGCAATCATTAACCATATGTCCCACCTTATGACAATAGAAACAGTGACGCATATCTTTTGGGCATGCTGGATGTACTGCTGGTCGACTAGGGCTAAGAGTTATCAACTCTGCGGCCCTGCTCTCCGTACGAGCTGAAAACACGCTCTTGTGCGTCAACACAAACTCGTCTACCAGTACAGACGCTTCCGACAGTGAGGATACTTTCTGTTCGTTTAGGTAAACTACAATGTGTTCGGGTAAGCAATTTTTTAACTCTTCTAACAAGATTAACTCCCGTAGAGAGTTAAAATCAGTTACCTTACTAGCAGTGTGCCATTTGTCAAACATATTTCCTTTGTCTCTAGCAAACTCCACATAAGTCTGAGTAGAATACTTTTTATGAGACCTACATTTCTGTCGAAATGCCTCAGGAACAAGCTCATAGGCACGAAGAACAGTAGCTTTGACCACGTCATAATTCAAGCTGTCTTCAAGAGGTAGCGCTGACAGAACCTCTTGGGCTTTACCTGTTAATTTACACTGAAGTAATAGGCACCATTAACACTGAAATAGGAGTCAACCTCTGACTCCCTAAACACAGGTACTAAAGTGATCTGTCTACTAATATCAAAAGTAGCAGACGACACAGCTGGTGAGGACGGCTCACTAGCAGGCATAGCATGAGCAGAGACTAACCTCGCTGTCTCTGCCTCCAGTTCCATTTTACGTGTCTCCAGTTCTTGATCAAGTCTACGTGTCTCCATTTCCATCTTACGCGTCTCCTGTTCTGCCTCTAGCTTACTCATCTCCAACTTTTCTCGCTTGATTTGTGCCCGCTCTTCCGCCTCCATTTGGAGCCGTGTCGAGCGGACATCCCTCCTGGCATCACTGTCAGACAGTGGGGAGAGTGTGTCAAAATGGGGCAATGTGGCTGGAGCCTTTACCTCGCCCTCGTCCTCAGACACCAACGGGCTTACAGGAGCAGCAGCCACATCCTCTACAGGAGATGCAGGCTCAGGCGGCGGTAACTCAAGCACTCGCTCATTCAATAATACCTCTAACACCAATTTCCTAACTTCCGCTTTCACGAAAACCCTCGGTATGGGTATAGAAAAGTGGTCAGCCAAAGCCTGTAGATCCACTCTACGGCAATTATCAAAAACCTCCCACGTAGGGTTATCCAAAAAGACATCCAAATCAAAAGTAGCCTTCTTAAGCTAGCCATACGAGCCGACGAATACTGAACACGAAACCAGCTAGTCACAGCTGCCAAGCTCAACACTGAACCAGACACTAAACCAATTTGCATGAGTGGCATGGGTATCAATGAGATATCCTGGATGAACCCCCACGTTATGTTACGAACCCCGTGGCTTTAAAAGTCTAGGGTGAATGGAAAAGAGACCCATAACATAACTCATGCGAATTAGCATATTGAAAAGGAACAGTGAGAACAAAATACACAGACAACCATATGCTATCGTCAAACACAAAATGTTTATTATAAACACATGGTAAACGGTTTGGGGAAAAGGGACTGAGCTGGACCCAAGGAATGAAACAATAAAGTCAAAAACCCCTAAACTGATCTTGCCTGCCTCAATATCCGCTAAGCATACTGCTAACCATACAAAAATACAGTGGGTGATCCGCTCAGGTCTAACTAGTGTGTTTAGACAAGGTTTTCCTACGGGTAATGTATGCCCAAGGGCCACTTGCTAAACCCCCCTTTTTCCAGGCACAAACAAACAACATAGGTCCAATATGGTCTAGACAGCAAACAAGTGAGTACACAAAAACAAGACACCACAGTATCCATACTCACAAAGAAAAAGAGTCTCTGTCAGAAAACACAACTGACTGGCTTTTAAAACCAGGGGATTTGATATGGTAATGTAAAAACAGAAACAGGTTGTGCAATACGGAGGAATGTCCCTGATTGGTCCACCTCAGCAATCAGCAGACGAACGGATGTCGGACAGGTGGGACACCCCAACGACCACCAATCAGGAAAACAAGGGACACCTGTGATTAGGGCTGAAGGAGAGGAAAAACAAATACACATACAGGATACCTATATCAGTAACACAGACAGACAGACAGACAGGCACGAAGACAGGCAGACAGAGACAGACAGACAGACAGACAGACAGACAGACAGACAGACAGACAGACAGACAGACAGACAGACAGACAGACAGACAGACAGACAGACAGACAGACAGACAGACAGACAGACAGACAGACAGACAGACAGACAGAAAGAGATTTTGAGAGCGGCAGCAGTAAACAGGTTGTATCTCTCAAAATTGTTCCCCCCAGCTGCCGCTGTACAAATTGAGGTCAACTCAACAACATCAACACCACGAACAACATGTTGATTGCTCCAGGAACTAAATGATAGACCTTGGGAGTACTGGTGGATTGACATTTAGAGAAATAACTTGAATAATGCTTAGAAGCAAAAAATATCTATATATGTAATTGATTCACTGGTTTGGTTGAGTAAATTGTGTGCCAAACATAAACCAGTTCAGTCATATCCAGTCAGCCACGATACCGATAGTTACATTTAAACATCACAGCTATACAACATATCATTTGTCAAAATGTTGATATAATGAAGTCTGTTCATGTATCATCTGAACATCATTCATACCTTGTGGAATCCAGATTACATCTCTATCATGTTATGGTTGAATGATCGTCCCTCAAACCTGGACGTCCCTTAGGTAATCTGTTACTGTTATTCAAAAATACCTATGCAATATAATCAGGCATGTACCATTCTCCTAGAATGTATGTATGTGTTAGTTCAGGGATTCTGCTTGACAGCATTTACCTCTTATTTACATCCGAACCAGGGTCAAGGTAGAAGTTGCCCGTATCCACTGATTTAGAATCAGATTACCTTACCAGCAGTTTCAGAAATATTGAGTAAACATATTTCCAAGTTAGTATGACATGGTCTAACTAACTCTACAGTATCTGAGCACACCGTTAAGACAGTACTGATGATGACGATAATGATGATTGCACTTTTGATAATCATGTTTATGCAAATCGTAAATTATTATGCATGTATACTGAAATATGCATGTATACTGTTCAAAGTCTACACTCAGCTAATTGGTCGCCTATTGATCTCCATGGCAACCAACCGCCCCACTACCGTTGTTATAGTCCCCCCCCTCCTCACTCCTCCTCCACCCCACAATCAGTCTCCCCCTTCTAATTCCCCTCATTACTGCTAAATCAGATATTGAAAAAAGCTAAGTAGGTTTTCATTATTTTTTTTATAATGCTTAACTAAGGATGCAATTTCTCAAAGTCTCTCCTCCCAGCTTGCTCTCTCTCTTTGATGAAAACACAGCCACTTCCTTCTCCTCAATTAAAACATTAACCCATAAATGGATTGCAAACACTTAGGGCTATGGTATAATCAAGCCATATGTATCACGACCATTCTCTACAGCTGTGAAACCTGGGTCACCTTCAGCCGCCACATCAAGCAGCTCGAGCCATTCCATAGAGAATGCCTGCAGTGCATCCTGGGTATCACCTGGCGCATCCGTGTGCCTCATACAGAAATATGTACTTGCTAAGACCAACTGCAAGAGTATGGAGGACACGGTCATCCAACACCAACTGCGCTGGCTCGGACATGTCATTAGGATGTCTCAGGATCACCTGCCGCGGAAGACCCTTTATGGCCAGTTACACCTTAGCCGGCAGTCTGCAGGGGGGTAGAAGAAGCGCTACAAGGACAAGCTGAAAACATCGCTGAAGAAGTGCAACATGAAACCCACAGACATGGAGACAGCTCTGCCAGAGCAGTGAGGAGGAGAGGAACACAAAGACACAGCAAAAACAGCTCAGGAGACACACAGTCTTGTCTGTCCCCACCAACAGACTACACAGTCATGTCTGTCCCCATCAACAGACTACACAGTCATGTCTGTCCCCACCAACAGACTACACAGTCATGTCTGTCCCCACCAACAGGCTACACAGTCATGTCTGTCCCCACCAACAGACTACACAGTCATGTCTGTCCCCACCAACAGACTACACAGTCATGTCTGTCCCCACCAACAGACTACACAGTCATGTCTGTCCCCACCAACAGACTACATACACAGTCATGTCTGTCCCCACCAACAGACTACACAGTCATGTCTGTCCCCACCAACAGACTACATACACAGTCATGTCTGTCCCCACCAACAGACTACATACACAGTCATGTCTGTCCCCACCAACAGACTACATACACAGTCATGTCTGTCCCCACCAACAGACTACACAGTCATGTCTGTCGCCACCAACAGACTACATACACAGTCATGTCTGCCCCCACCAACACACATATGTAGTACCGGCCTGTTAACAAGGCCTCCGTCAGCTCCCCCTAGTACAGGCCTGCTAACAAGGCCTCCGTCAGCTCCCCTAGTACAGGCCTGTTAACAAGGCCTCCATCAGCTCCCCCAGTACCAGCCTGTTAACAAGGCCTCCGTCAGCTCCCCCTAGTACAGGCCTGTTAACAAGGCCTCCATCAGCTCCTCCAGTACCGGCCTGTTAACAAGGCCTCCGTCAGCTCCCCCTAGTACAGGCCTGCTAACAAGGCCTCCGTCAGCTCCCCTAGTACAGGCCTGTTAACAAGGCCACCATCAGCTCCTCCAGTACCGGCCTGTTAACAAGGCCTCCGTCAGCTCCCCCTAGTACAGGCCTGCTAACAAGGCCTCCGTCAGCTCCCCTTGTACAGGCCTGTTAACAAGGCCTCCGTCAGCTCACCAGTACCGGC
The DNA here is from genome assembly GCF_020615455.1 of Coregonus clupeaformis. Taxonomy (NCBI): domain Eukaryota; kingdom Metazoa; phylum Chordata; class Actinopteri; order Salmoniformes; family Salmonidae; genus Coregonus; species Coregonus clupeaformis. The sequence goes on along the minus strand of NC_059199.1, from coordinate 722,570 downwards.
CTGTTAACAAGGCCTCCATCAGCTCCCCCTAGTACAGGCCTGTTAACAAGGCCTCCGTCAGCTCCCCCAGTACCAGCATGTTAACAAGGCCTCCGTCAGCTCCTCCAGTACCGGCCTGTTAACAAGGCCACCGTCAGCTCCTCCAGTACCGGCCTGTTAACAAGGCCTCCATCAGCTCCCCCAGTACCAGCCTGTTAACAAGGCCTCCGTCAGCTCCCCCTAGTACAGGCCTGTTAACAAGGCCTCCGTCAGCTCCCCCAGTACCAGCCTGTTAACAAGGCCTCCGTCAGCTCCCCCTAGTACAGGCCTGTTAACAAGGCCTCCATCAGCTCCTCCAGTACCGGCCTGTTAACAAGGCCTCCGTCAGCTCCCCCTAGTACAGGCCTGTTAACAAGGCCTCCGTCAGCTCCCCCAGTACCAGCCTGTTAACAAGGCCTCCGTCAGCTCCCCCTAGTACAGGCCTGTTAACAAGGCCTCCATCAGCTCCTCCAGTACCGGCCTGTTAACAAGGCCTCCGTCAGCTCCCCCTAGTACAGGCCTGCTAACAAGGCCTCCGTCAGCTCCCCTAGTACAGGCCTGTTAACAAGGCCTCAGTCAGCTCCCCTAGTACAGGCCTGTTAACAAGGCCTCCGTCAGCTCCCCCAGTACCGGCATGTTAACAAGGCCTCCGTCAGCTCCCCCAGTCCCGGCCTGTTAACAAGGCCTCCGTCAGCTCCCCTAGCAAAGGCCTGTTAACAAGGCCTCCGTCAGCTCCCCCAGTACCGGCCTGTTAACAAGGCCTCCGTCAGCTCCCCTTTGTACAGGCCTGTTAACAAGGCCTCCGTCAGCTCCCCCAGGACCGGCCTGTTAACAAGGCCTCCGTCAGCTCCCCCTAGTGCAGGCCTGTTAACAAGGCCTCCGTTAGCTCACCCAGTCATTGGGTAAGTCAATAGAAAAACATCCAGGCCTGCCATGCCACACATACTCATCCATGTTTTATCAGTGTCTCTCCAGCCTTCACGTTCAGCCAGCCGTCAATAGCTGGAAGAGTCTAATCCATAACAGCAGCATGGTGTCCTGATACGCACTCACATGATTAAGTGTGAACAGCCTCGCAGCGTCACAACCAACATCTGCCAGGCCCAGGCAGAGTAGTCTGCTTCGTGCTCCTCGCAGGAGAGGACCACACACACACGCACACAGGCACACACAAACACACACACACACGACACACAAGGGTAAACACACACACTCTCTCTCTCTCTCCCCTACTGGCTGACCAATTTAACACACAGCTGGGTGTGCATCAGGAGTGTGTAGATAAAGGGTTGTCCAGTGGTATGCATCATAAAGGTGTTTCCCTCAGGGACAAAACCTCACCACTCCTCTGTCTGTTCCCTTCCTCCCATTACCATGGAAACACCACACAAATAATGTCTGGACCTATTTTTTGGTCATGGGCGTGGTTCTATTGTACTCTACTAGTTGTAACATGAATATTACCGAGCACATACTGTCAAGATGATGGTTATGATGATGGGTATACAAGTGTTCACATACCCAAACCCACTAAACCCTCTTTATGCGGTAGGGGTAATGCAGTCACAAACACCACACTTAAAACCCTATGCATACGGACACTACAGGCAGTCGTGTAGTTTAGTTAGTTAGCGGTGCAATGGAGTTAATTAGTAGTATTCAGTTCAACAATACTACCTCCAGTTTACTAGTTGCCCTTGTGGCACTAACCATGTGCAGAGTGTGTGTGTGTGTGTGTGTGTGTGTGTGTGTGTGTGTGTGTGTGTGTGTGTGTGTGTGTAGCAGAGCACAGCTGCCCTGTGTGATGGATGTCCCTCTTTGTAGCACAGGTTAGAAGCCATCCTTGATGGGACGGACCAACTGTTAATCCCTCTCCCCCTCTCCCCCTCTCCTCCCATCCTCCCATCCCTGCTGTACCTCCATCCATTCTCCCCCGTTGGCATTGGCACCCCGGCTACATGCTTACATGATGGATGACCAACAGCGAAACACCCTCTCCCAATACAGTTTCTTCCCGTGCACGCTTTTCTTCACCGTTTCATCTGATTACCTCTTTTTCTCTTTTTCTTCTCCCTCCATTTCTCTCTCTCTCTCTCTCTCTCTCTCTCTCCACCCTCTCTCTCTCTCTCTCTCTCTCTATCTCTCTCCACCCTCTCTCTCTTGCTCTCTCTCCACCATCCATCTCATATATAACGGCTGTATTTTAAATGAAAGGCCAACTTGTTTTGTTTCTTTCTCTCGCGCCCTCCTGTGTTTCTCACATACAGTCGACCACTATGGATCCTACATTCCATTTCCTATATGGACAGGCCGTGTCTGTCACGAACGTTGAGAGATGGGTCAGACCAAGGTGCAGCGTGAAAAGCGTACATGTTTATTAAATGGATAAACACTTTACAAAATAAGAAACAACGTAACGTAAAGACCAAAAGGCTATACACATACCAGCCTAACAGGAACAAGATCCCACAATAAACAGTAGGCAATGGGCTACCTAAGTTTGATCCCCAATCAGAGACAATGAGCGACAGCTGCCTCTGATTGGGAATCATACCCGGCCAGACAGAGAAATAGAAAACTAGAACATAAACATAGAATCTCTAACATAGATTTCCACACCCTGACTCAACAAACAAGAGTTATATAGGTCAGGGCGTGACATGATGTCATACTAGTAAACCAAACTGTAAAAAAAAGAAAAAAGAGGTTGCCCTAGGCACTGATCTAAGATCAGTTTTAAATGTCTCCCTGAGTACGGTTGCTGAGGGTAAGTTGATTCTACATCTGTGCCTACGGGCAACTTCAACTCCAATCTAAGTGAATACAGACTCAATATGGGAGGTAGCTCTTGATTTTCGAAATCCACATCCCACAATAAGTGGAGGTCAAATTTGATTAAAATCCGCGTTCATTTCAAATGTGTTGCCGAGGCGCTGTAGGACTGGATATAAATACTGTCTCTGTTTCCTCTCTGCAACACCCCTCCTCCTCCTCCTCCTCCTCCTCCTCCTCCTCCTCCTCCCCCTCATCCAGTTAGTCTACTCAGTGAGATGTTAAGTGAAATACATTACGCCCGAGCAGCATACCTATATTCCCAAACCAGTCTCGTATAGGAGTGCTTCTTCACCCAGAAAAAGGAGAAAAAAACAACATCTGAATTCAAATGACAAGCAGTTAAACCTAAGGAAACTTGCGAGCATTCGGATCGTACGGAGCCTACAGATCAGCCGTCACTGCTCTTGTTAATGGGGGGGTGAATTGATAAAGGGAGTAATTAATCATCAACTTCCTGGCGAGGAGCAGCAGAGACAAATTCCCTTCCCGGCACGGGGCCCTGCCATCCTCCATGCTTAATTTGAATAAACAACACTACATCAACATTAATGCTGATTAAGTTCAGATCGTTCATGTTTTTTTTTGCAGAGATAGATGATCAGAAGTTGAATCAGGGCGATATCTCTTCACTTCATAATTCCTTTCCCTCTCTCTCCCTCCTTCACTCTTGGAGAACCATCATCACAATTCACTTCAGGCCTGAATACACATGTACTCATGGGGGTGCCCCAAAGTCAATATATCTGACACTTATGGGGGGGGTGGTGTCACATTGACGGTTCAATTCTCATGGTGGGAACATGATTTGTTAAGTTGGTGTTATGTTGTAATTAACACCGTGATAACCTCTTCCCTCGGGCATGGCATGGGGCACAGGTCCCGTGGTGAGAACTAGCGAGCTATCAAGCTAGCGTTAGATATTAACAGTACAGTATGTCTGCCTGAGTAGAGCCTTGTCAGAGTGGTTAAATATTCCACAGGGCTAATTCAGCTAGCACTTATGGGGGAGGGGGAGAATGTTTTGAGAATGACACAAATATTAATTTTCACAAAGTCTGCTGCCTCAGTTTTTATGATGGCAATTTGCATATACTCCAGAATGTTATGAAGAATGATCAGATGAATTGCAATTAATTGAAAATGAACTTAATCCCCAAAAAATATTTCCACTTCATTTCAGCCCTGCCACAAAAGGACCAGCTGACATCATGTCAGTGATTCTCTCGTTAACACAGGTGAGAGTGTTGACGAGGACAAGGCTGGAGATCACTCTGTCACGCTGATTGAGTTAGAATAACAGACTGGAAGCTTTAAAAGGAAGGTGGTGCTTGAAATCATTGTTCTTCCTCTGTTAACCATGGTTACCTGCAAGGAAACACGTGCCATCATCATTGCTTTGCACAAAAAGAGCTTCACATGCAAGGATAATGCTGCTAGTAAGATTGCACCTAAATCAACCATTTATCGGATCATCAAGAACTTCAAGGAGAGAGGTTAAATTGTTGTGAAGAAGGCTTCAGGGCGCCCAAGAAAGTCCAGCAAGCGCCAGGACTGTCTCCTAAAGTTTATTCAACTGCGGGATCGGGGCACCACCAGTGCAGAGCTTGCTCAGGAATGGCAGCAGGCAGGTGTGAGTGCATCTGCACGCACAGTGAGGCGAAGACTTTTGGAGGATGGCCTGGTGTCAAGAAGGGCAGCGAGGAAGCCACTTCTCTCCAGGAAAAACATCAGGGACAGACTGATATTCTGCAAAAGGTACAGGGTTTGGACTGCTGAGGACTGGGGTAAAGTTATTTTCTCTGATGAATCCCCTTTCCGATTGTTTGGGGCATCCGGAAAAAAGCTTGTCCGGAGAAGACAAGGTGAGCGCTAACATCAGTCCTGTGTCATGCCAACAGTAAAGCATCCTGAGACCATTAATGTGTGGGGTTGCTTCTCAGCCAAGGGAGTGGGCTCACTCACAATTTTGCCTAAGAACACAGCCATGAATAAAGAATGGTACCAACACATCCTCCGAGAGCAACTTCTCCCAACCATCCAAGAACAATTTGGTGACGAACAATGCCTTTTCCAGCATGATGGAGCACCTTGCCATATGGCAAAAGTGATAACTAAGTGGCTCGGGGAACAAAACATCGACATTTTGGGTCCATGGCCAGGAAACCCCCCAGACCTTAATCCCATTGAGAACTTGTGGTCAATCCTCAAGAGACGGGTGGACAAATAAAAACCCACAAATTCTGAAAACTCCAAGCATTGATTATGCAAGAATGGGCTGCCATCAGTCAGGATGTGGCCCAAAAGTGAATTGACAGCATGCCAGTGCGGATTGCAGAGGTCTTGAAAAAGAAGGGTCAACACTGCAAATATTGAATCTTTGCATAAACTTAATGTAATTGTCAATAAAAGCCTTTGACACTTATGGAATGCTTGTAATTATACTTCAGTATACCATAGTAACATCTGACAAAAATATCTAAAAACACTGAAGCAGCAAACTTTGTGAAGACCAATCCTTGTGTCATTCTCAAAACTTTTGACCACGACTGTAGAGTGTGCAAAGCTGTCATCAAGGCAAAGGGTGGCTATTTGAACAATCTCAAATATAAAATATATTTTGATTTGTTTAACACTTTTTTGGTTAATACATTAATCCATATGTGTTATTTTATAATTTTGATGTCTTCACTATTATTCTACAATGTAGAAAATAGTAAAAATAAAGAAAAACCCTTGAAGGAGTAGGTGTGTCCAAACTTTTGACTGGTACTGTATATGCAAAGATTTTCATTTGTAAACACTGTTTCTACATTTGTGTGGAACAATCACAACCATATTTTCAATGCACATTTTTATCACGTCACACTGAGTGTACAAAACATTAGGAACACCTGCTCTTTCCATGACATAGACTGACCAGGTGAATTCAGGTGAAAGCTATGATACCTTATTGATGTAGATCAATCAGTGTAGATGAAGGGGAGGAGACATGTTAAATAAGGATTTTTAAGCCTTGAGACAATTGAGACATGGATTGTGTATGTGTGCCTTTCAGAGGGTGAATGGTCAAGAAAAAATATTGAAGTGCATTTGAATGGGGTATCGTAGAAGGTGCCAGGAGCACCAGTTTGAGTTCGTCAAGAACCGCAACGCTGCTGGGTTTTTCATGCTCAACAGTTTCCTGTGTGTATCAATAACAGTCCACCACTCAAAGGACATCCAGCCAACTTGACACAACTGTGGGAAGCATTGGAGTCAACATGGGCCAGCATCCCAGTGGAATGGTTTCGACACCTTGCAGAGTCCATTCCCTGGCAATTTGAGGCTGTTGTGAGCGCAAAAGGGGGTGCAACTCAATATTAGGAAGGTGTTCCTAATGTTTTGTACACTCAGTGTATAGTCAAATAGACATCAAGCCATCTGGCCTTCCATGTTAAGAGTAATCACATAATTGCACATAAGAGTAGGGTCTTATTTTGTACCCATTAAATCCATTAGAGTCATCACAATTAGATCCTTAGAATAGATCAGACCTCTACAAAGAAAAGAGCAGAACTGGAAAGATCTGTCAGTCAAGTCTATATACGAAACAGTCTGTAACAGTGTAACACTTAATCCTATAACAAAACACTACGTTTTTACTCCACAAAGAAAAAGGCCTTAGAAGTTCAGAAAAACCACCTGGCATCCATTGCAATAAAAGGCATCTGGAGATAAAAGTGTCAAGAGCTATGAGAATATCTCCTTCACAGCAGAGAGGTCCGACTGTTGACTCTAAAACGGACACGGCGTTATCGACAGACAAATCAACCAATGAACTACACTGTCCCAACAGAGACAAAAACAAGTGGCTTTGGTACAGTTAACGGTCTCGTTTCTGAGCCTCTGGCGGAAGAAGCACTACAAGTTCCCTATTAATATTGGTGGAAAGTTGGATTCATCAGTAACCCTTGCTCTGGTAGTAATGGTATCGCTGTCCCAATGCCTCTGGGGCCCATGGTTTACATTGGAAAAGTGTCTCTCTGAATTGTGAGCCTTGATACAGGCGGTGAAGACGACAAAGGAGCCTCCTTCACAGTGACCCCACAGCAGGAGTGAGCTTCCTGTTGATCATTCTGTCATCAGGGGCTGAGGATGGCAGGGGGCCAAAACATGATGCCTCAGTGATACACACATGCACACGCACACACAATTATGCACGAGCACATGCAAACTCTTTCACGCGCACACAGACACACTCACACGTTCTTCATCTCCAGGGGGAGCCCTCCCACTGAGAGGCAATGTGGCTCTGTGCATACAAATGGCTATTTTGTACCAACCATTGAGACAGGTGGATGGGTGGCTTGACAGTTTGAGACAAACAACTTTTATGGCAGTTTTCAAGGCTACAACAGAGACACAGGGCAGACAGTGGACAGAGGCCAGCTCATCTCAGAACTGCTTGTTCTCTTGCTGTGTATTTACTCACAAACACACACAAGCCTTGCTGTAATCAACTTCCTTCTAAATATAAGTAGTCAGAGCAAAGTCCATCGGAAGCATATTCTCTCTGACAGCTAACAGCATGATAACTAACAGTGGACGGACGGCCGTACAGACCGGCGAACAAACAGACAGACAGACGGAAAACAACAAGACAACCTATTTGAACCGCAGCCGTTGCCATGACGACAGAGGAGGGAAATGTGCCATTAGGCCTAACGATCCCAATGAACCGACACAGAGGACAATTAGAGAGCTGGCACGAAGCGGAGAGGGGGGACTTAAGGAGCACAGTACACCGTGACCCCACCCCCCCCACCCCAATCTGCAACAACAATTTAACACACAACAAGTCCTTCCTTCTGCGTCCTGCAGATGAGTGACAGATTATGTTTAACATCACTAAGTGGACAGAGAAATTAACACAACAATGTACACAACTTGTGCCAGGTTGGCTATTGTTGTAATGACAGATGCACTGTGTTCCGAAATAAAAGCACATCAATGTATCAACCTTTTACATTCATTCCCATTCAGGCCCACACTCTCTCTGTTCAAGTCAGATTTCAACTTTAATCTACTGAAGAGCAGACAATTATACTAACAGTCTCACCTTGAAATGATCAGAGAACACAGTCCATGTCTTTTCACTTTATTTTGATGGTTTAGAGGAGAGCAGCCAAATAGCTGGACTTTTATCCCTGACAAAAGACATCCAATCTTTCCCAGAATTACAGAGAGAGTGAACAGGGAGCTAACCCTTCTATACTAGGTGGGAATTGCAGAGTATGTAATATAGTATGTGTATTAGCAGCTGGCAGAGAAACTGAACACTTCCACTTGACAGAATATCTACAGTTGGTTTAAATGGAACTGTCTAAATTATTTTGGCTGACTGTTTGGCCAGCAGGTGAGCATAGTAAATGCCATGCATGCATGATATCAGCATCTGTATTTTTGACCATTCTTATCACTATGTTACCAATTGGCTCGTCTTTACCCGTCCTATACAGGCCTATGCACTTCTACTCTAACTGTCTGTCTGTCTGTCTGTCTGTCTGTCTGTCTGTCTGTCTGTCTGTCTGTCTGTCTGTCTGTCTGTCTGTCTGTCTGTCTGTCTGTCTGTCTGTCTGTCTGTCTGTCTGTCTGTCTGTCTGTCTGTCTGTCTGTCTGTCTGTCTGTCCTGTCTGTCTGTCTGTCTGTCTGTCTGTCTGTCTGTCTGTCTGTCTGTCTGTCTGTCTGTCTGTCTGTCTGTCTGTCTGTCTGTCTGTCTGTCTGTGTGTGTGTGTGTGTGTGTGTGTGTGTGTGTGTGTGTGTGTGTGTGTGTGTGTGTGTGTGTGTGTGTGTGTGTGTGTGTGTGTGTGTGTGTGCAGTGCGGTCCCATCCCTTGCTGAGCTAGACCCCAGTATTACAGGAAAACTCCACCCAAAAACAACACTGCTCATCGAACATCTCATTTCAAAATCATTGGCATTAATATGGAGTTTGTCCCCCTTTTGCTGCTATAACAGCCTCCACTTTTCTGGTAAGGCTTTCTACTAAATGTTGGAACGTTGCTGCTGGGACTTGCTTCCATTCAGCCAGAAGAGCATTAGTGAGGTCGGGCACTGATGTTGGGCGATTATGCCTGGCTCGCAGTTGGAGTTCCAATTCATCCCAAAGGTGTTCGATGTGGTTGAGGTCAGGGCTCTGTGCAGGCCAGTCAAGTTCGTCCACACCTATCTCGACAAACCTCTTTTGTATGGACCTCACTTTGTGCACGGGGGCATTGTCATGCTGAAATAGGAAAGGGCCTTCCCTGAACTGTTGCCAAAAAGTTGGAAGGACAGAATCGTCTAGAATATCATTGTATGCTGTAGCGTTAAGATTTCCCTTCACTGGAACTAAGGGGCATAGCCCGAACCATGAAAAATAGCCCCAGACCAGTATTCCTCCTCCACCAAACTTTACAGTTGGCACTATGCATTGAGGCAGGTAGCGTTCTCCTGGCATCTGCCAAACCCAGATTTGTTAGTCGGACTGCCAGATGGTGAAGTGTCATTCATCACTCCAGCGAATGCATTTTCACTGCTCCAGAGTCCAATGGCGGCGAACTTTACACCACTCCAGCCGATGCTTGACAATGCGCATGGTGATCTTAGGCTTGTGTGCGGCTGCTCGGCCATTGAAACCCATTTCATTAAGCTCTCGACAAACATATTGTACTGACGTTGCTTCCAGAGGCAGTTTTGAACTCGGTAGTGAGTTTTGCAACCAAGGACAGACGATTTTTGAGGGGTCCCGTTCTGTGAGCTTGTGTGGCCTATCACTTTGCGGCTGAGCCGTTGCTGCTGCTAAACGTTTCCACTTCACAATAACAGCACTTACAGTTGACCTTTGTTACTCCTAGACATTTCCACTTCACAATAACAGCACTTACAGTTGACCGGGGCAGCTCTAGCAGGGCAGAAATGTGACTTACTGACTTGTTGGAAAGGTGGCATCCTGTGACAGTGCCACGTTGGAAGTCACTGAGCTCTTCAGTCCGGGCCATTCTACTGCCAATGTTTGTCTATGGAGATTGCATGGCGGTGTGCTCGATTTTATACACCTGTCAGCAACGGGTGTGGCTGAAATAGCCAAATCCATTCATGTATGTAACTTTCAAAATACAGAAATCATCCCCATATGATGAATTTCATATGCTACTGCGTTTTGCATCCTATGATGCAAAATACATCATACAGGGATGATTTCTGTATTTTGAATGTTACATATCTTGAAAACTTGAGTGCTGACAATCAAAACATTTTGGGACTATGTCAACAATGGACTAATGAAACAAATACCAAAAGATAGTTTTTGTTTAATACCAGAGCACAGCAGGCCTCTCTCTATGTACTGTACTGGGGCCATTGCATCTCCTTAATACAATGACTAATGGACTGTGCTGACTCTAGTCTATTCCAGTCTATTGCCTTATAACCACAATAATCCATGCACCACTAGGTTGCCCAATTTAGACAGTCTGTGTGTACGCCACAAAATGCGTAGTAGAAAGATTGATACATAGGCATTTTGGGTTTGTTAGTTTCGTCCAGGGTCCAAGCGATGTGGTTCTCTTATTTCCTCTCCCCCAATCTCTTAGAGTCTTTGGCCCTTTGGAACTCCCCAAGCAATTAGGGAGGTCTCGACAGAGCTTCTCTTCGATTTCCAATAGTGTCGGACAGCGATGGACTAACAGCAGGTTTCCAAAAGAGGAGGCCAACAACGAGATAACACAGGGTTGCAGAGTCCAGCTACTTTACAGACTAATTGTTCTAAATATGAGCAAGGGGTCTGGAAGAAAATCGATGGAATTTACAGTGATTTGTCTTATTAAGACATTAGTGCATATGTGTGTGTGTGTGTGTGTGTGCTTGCGTTCGTCCTGTTTTGCAGGTATCAGGAGCTGTAACTGTTTATTGACTCGATGTCAATCAAAAGCATAGACAACTTTTGACACAGTCAAGAGTCAGATTATGGAAACTCATAGAGGAGATACAGAGTTAGACAGCATGCTTTATTCACTGTAAGTGTTAACATACCTAAAAGAATACAGAACTCAAAAGGTTTATAATTAAAGAGGACAGAGTTCACCTGCATCATGTGAGTAGGTTCCATCAAGAGCACAAATCAAATGCCTTGCTGGCTTTCTCTTTTCTGTTCAAACAATATAAGCTACAGAGAGACAAAAAAATCCTGGCATTCAACAAAGAGAGAATTGTAACTAATTAACGTCTTGTAGAAAACAAGCATGTTTTCAAATTTCCACTCAGAAATAATGAATTGATGCAACAGGAACCTTGCAGACAAAGCTCACGAATAAAATGGAATCATCAAAGCGATCATGGACGTTATCCCTTAGAGCTATCCAAAAAAACACTCTGGGCATAATGTTTATATGGAGAACATCAATCAGCTGTACTTCATTTCTATCCATCCCCCCCCTCTCTCTCTCTCTCTCTCTCTCTCTCTCTCTCTCTCTCTCTCTCTCTCTCTCTTTCTTTATCTCTCTTTCTCTCTCTCTCTCTCTCTCTCTCTCTCTCTCTCTCTCTCTCTCTCTCTCTCTCTCTCTCTCTCTCTCTCTCTCTCTCTCTCTCTCTCTTTCTCTCTCCCCCTCTCACCTCCTCTCTCCCCCCTATCTCTCGCTCCCCCCCTTTCTCCCTCCCCATCCCTCCCCCCACTCTCCCCTCTCTCTTTCTCCCTCCCCCTCTCTCTCTCTCACCCCCCCTCCCTCCCCCTCTCTTCGTCCCTCCCCACTCTCTCTCCCCCCTTCTCTCTCTCTTCTCTCATTGACTTCTCAAACCCCGGTCTGGTCTGCTTGGTCTGTTTCGCAAGTGTTCCCAGAAGTCTCTCGTTGTTGCGCCTCTGGGTTTAGAAACTGTGCCTTTACATTTAATTCAGCTTCTGTCATGCTAATTAAGCTTTTTGTGACCTGTGGAAACAACTTTGACGACGACCACCACAACATGTAAAATCCTTAAAAGCTGCGTCGAGAAATGGCTAATCATATTTGTCATGGTAAAATATATTTTATAACATATGGAAGTTAAATTTCATCACCAAAGCACATTTCCACCCACTCTGGGCAGAGTGCGTGGACACCCTACTAATTGCATCAGATGTTGGATGATCTGCCACCCCGCTGCCACCCCTGGCTCATTGCTCCTCTCCTCTTCTCCACGGCAAGGAGGATAAACTGCATAATCATCCCACGCTGCCTGCCACCTCTCCTCCTCCACCCCTCCTCTCCTCTGCTGACTTCTCCCCCTCGCCCCATCCACCCACACAGGTTCCTTACCTGCAATTTTATAATTCACTCAACCTCTCTCTGCTTCTGCGCTTCCGCACAAATAATGCAGAAGCTTGATTTGTGTCTGGTTTCCACTCTAGTCTAATGAAATGATGATGCCTTGAGGTTGATATGTGGGGTTTTGTTTGGATGTAAGCATATTTGTAGCATATGAATAAGCAGTTGCCATGGTGAATCAATTGTTGTTCGAAGGTGTGAGTGACAATGAAATTATCCACAAGACGTACCATCTATCAAGAACCTTATTCCTGAAAGTAACAGCCGATATTGCTTTGAATTATTTTCTTACCGTTTTAGTTTTCTTTCTCTCTTCATTTTTTAAAACTGGTCCCATAACACTCTTGAAGGCACAGATGTAGAGTCATCTTACTCTACCCATATCCTAACCTAAACCATTAGGGAACCAAACACACAATTGGCCTCAGATTAGTGCCTAAAGTGTAAATCATAGTCCACAGATGCTGAGATGTGATAGTCCGGCGTCCCATTGTGACATAGCTACAGGGCTCTGAGACCACCATCCACGCGGACGGACAGCCCGAACGCACACCTCCCCACAATTCCCAACCAACGCATCTCCCGGTACGCGTCCTCTATTCATTTGAATGCGATGACAGTTGGAGAAATTGCTTGAGCTGCGCTGAGAATTCGAAAAGTTAAAATGCCAACGGTGCAATATTCTAGAACACTGCTGTGCATACGCATACACGTTTGGTACTCTGATAGACCCTTAAGCCTCTAGGGGAAACTTCATCCTATTCATATCCTACCCCAGTAATAGATGATAATGGGGAAATGAGGTGGAAGAAGCCCCTCTCCAGCCTGGCCTGTGCTCAGCCAGGAACCCACCCTGCTCCCTAATTGATGGACGAGATAATACATGGCTACTTCTGTTTATCATGCCCAAATGTCCAACTTAAATTAAATTGTCTCTCCCTTAATTACTTCTGTTGGATTGGATATTGCCCCCCTCCATCCTAAACACACACACTCGCGCACACACACAAATGTGCACACAAGCAAGCAGGCACACGTGCACTCGCGCACACACACACACACATGCACTTGCACACACACAAAACTCATACACTGTTCAATAGGAGTGCTGAGAGTTTATGATGTATTTGGACACATGCCCTTGGAGCTATGTGAATCAAACTAACATGATCAAACTAATACGATCAAACTAATATGATCAAACCGAGGATGGCAGAAAGATAATTACATTAATAACACAATATCACTTTAAAGATAGAATCCGCAGTTGCTCCATCCATTTCTGGACATATAAGTTAATGATTTATACCCATTGATTATTGAAGAATATAATTTAAATTCCTCATGAGCTTAGTTCAACTGTTGTACCCGATCAGAACCCAAAAAATAAGCTTGTTTTACTACAATGTTTGTAAACAATGTAAATGTAAACAAACACTGTATAGGAGGGGTCGGCAACAGTGGCCTGCAGGCCAAAACAGCCCCCCAAAGTTTTCAGCAACAAAACTACAAACTTTTTTGGGGGTGGGCTTAGTTTTTGGGGAAAAAAAACTAAAATCAGCAGGAATTCAGCAAAGAATTAGTTTCATTTAGGAAATCTGTTCACCAAGTGTTCCCACAAGAAAAAAAGAAAAAAAGAATAAGATATGTATATATATATACAGTGGGGGAAAAAAGTATTTAGTCAGCCACCAATTGTGCAAGTTCTCCCACTTAAAAAGATGAGAGAGGCCTGTAATTTTCATCATAGGTACACGTCAACTATGACAGACAAATTGAGAATTTTTTTTCCAGAAAATCACATTGTAGGATTTTTTATGAATTTATTTGCAAATTATGGTGGAAAATAAGTATTTGGTCACCTACAAACAAGCAAGATTTCTGGCTCTCACAGACCTGTAACTTCTTCTTTACGAGGCTCCTCTGTCCTCCACTCGTTACCTGTATTAATGGCACCTGTTTGAACTTGTTATCAGTATAAAAGACACCTGTCCACAACCTCAAACAGTAACACTCCAAACTCCACTATGGCCAAGACCAAAGAGCTGTCAAAGGACACCAGAAACAAAATTGTAGACCTGCACCAGGCTGGGAAGACTGAATCTGCAATAGGTAAGCAGCTTGGTTTGAATAAATCAACTGTGGGAGCAATTATTAGGAAATGGAAGACATACAAGACCACTGATAATCTCCCTCGATCTGGGGCTCCACGCAAGATCTCACCCTGTGGGGTCAAAATGATCACAAGAACGGTGAGCAAAAATCCAAGAACCACACGGGGGGACCTAGTGAATGACCTGCAGAGAGCTGGGACCAAAGTAACAAAGCCTACCATCAGTAACAGAATACGCCGCCAGGGACTCAAATCCTGCAGTGCCAGACGTGTCCCCCTGCTTAAGCCAGTACATGTCCAGGCCCGTCTGAAGTTTGCTAGAGTGCATTTGGATGATCCAGAAGAGGATTGGGAGAATGTCATATGGTCAGATGAAACCAAAATAGAACTTTTTGGTAAAAACTCAACTCGTCGTGTTTGGAGGACAAAGAATGCTCAGTATTATCCAAAGAACACCATACCTACTGTGAAGCATGGGGGTGGAAACATCATGCTTTGGGGCTTTTTTTCTGCAAAGGGACCAGGACGACTGATCCGTGTAAAGGAAAGAATGAATGGGGCCATGTATCGTGAGATTTTGAGTGAAAACCTCCTTCCATCAGCAAGGGCATTGAAGATGAAACGTGGCTGGGTCTTTCAGCATGACAATGATCCCAAACACACCGCCCGGGCAACGAAGGAGTGGCTTCGTAAGAAGCATTTCAAGGTCCTGGAGTGGCCTAGCCAGTCTCCAGATCTCAACCCCATAGAAAATCTTTGGAGGGAGTTGAAAGTCTGTGTTGCCCAGCGACAGCCCCAAAACATCACTGCTCTAGAGGATATCTGCTTGGAGGAATGGGCCAAAATACCAGCAACAGTGTGTGAAAACCTTGTGAAGACTTACAGAAAACGTTTGACCTGTGTCATTGCCAACAAAGGGTATATAACAAAGTATTGAGAAACTTTTGTTATTGACCAAATACTTATTTTCCACCATATTTGCAAATAAATTCATAAAAAATCCTACAATGTGATTTTCTGGAATTTTTTCCCTCATTTTGTCTGTCATAGTTGACGTGTACCTATGATGAAAATTACAGGCCTCTCTCATCTTTTTAAGTGGGAGAACTTGCACAATTGGTGGCTGACTAAATACTTTTTTCCCCCACTGTATATATATATGTGTGTGATCATGTCTCAATGTAATCAAGATATAAAAATATTGTTATTTTCAAATACAATCTCTTTTTGAGCTTAATTGTGGTCAATTTGTAGTGTACAAATTATTATAATTATGTTCCGGCTCCCAGCCCATCCTCTCCAACAAATATCGTCCTGCGGCTGAATCTAGTTTCCTACCCCAACTGTATAGCCTCAAAACAAGGTTAAAACTATAATTGTGATATCATGGATAGTCAGTCCTTGCATCCATAGCGCCGTCTATGATTTTGAGAGTGGTTACATTTCTTCAGGCCCATCCCTCAGGTTTTTACCAAAACAGAGGTGGGGTGGCCGCTTTGTTATTGTTCCAAATGCGGATTCTAGCTTTAATTATATATTTGTCGGACTGGTATTCTGTCAATAAACATTCAGCTCTGGTCTTCCCGCTGAGCGCCCTACCAGTGAATACGGATCACCTGTGGAGCAAAACAGATTGTCTGTCTCTCTGTCTGTCTCGCTATGGGTTTGATGTTTTCCTATTGATGATGTGTGTAGCGAGGCCTCATTAACCCAGCGCCTAGTTATGTTACCCACGGTTACATTTCCCTTGGTTGGACCAGCCTGACAGAAACCATTGCTTGTAACAACATTAGCATGTGTGAGAGAAACACACAGCAACACACAGGCCAGGCTCACCAGGATGATCCCATTGAGAAGGGGTCACCAGTTTTGAATTTGAAACTGTGACTATTGAAGATAAGAACGTTAGTACTAAAACAGAATGCCGACTGAACCTGAGGGTGGAGTCATATGAGGAAGAGGGAGTTAAACCAAGATGGCTGCCGGTGGCAGGGCCAAGAGTTCAGAATGAGAAACAAAATGCAGCTGTCGGGTACGACACATGGGCGTGTTTGAATCGGGAGGGTGAAGGGGTGTGTGTCAGGTATGTGTGTATGGTTAGAAGGGGAAAACTCCATCCTGGCGAGGGATGCCACCGTCATCCATCACTCCTGTCCGAGTGGAGCGTTGGCAGGCCGCCCAGCCGTGTCAGTCTGGACCAGCCAGTCAGCTGGTGCTTCCTGCCTGTGACTGGCCAATCAGGCAATAAGGCCATTGCTCCATTAGACCCAAGTGTCTATCCTCCGCTTAGCCTCTGGAGCCTTCAATGTATAGTTTTCCCAAAGACTTTAATACTGTAATTTTTTTGCTCGCTTTTTGATCAACACAGCTGGGGGAAAATATATCTTTCTAAAAGACCCAAGGAGGTATTGTGGCAGGATTATTCAGGAATCCGACCCCTAGTCCATTAGCGAAAGCCCTAAACCCTGTTTAGACATCAAAGCCTGCATACAGAGCTAGAATCAGTCACACAGACATACAGTACTATGCTATGCCAGCCAAGGGTGGCTGAGTGCAGCGGATAGTCATGAGGTTCGTTGGTATCTTGACTTCTTAAGAAAAAGCTGTGAGGCAATCAGGATGCAAGTCGTCCTGAAATCACTGCGCCATTGTTTGGTGGCGCCACAATCAGAGCTGCACTGTGTAGAGCACCTGGCCACGCCGCTCTCGGCACCACCTCTTCCGCAATTAAAAATTGTCTCACCAACCAGGAGAACAGGAGTACAATCGCCCTTCGCTCCGCAAACAATGACCGGGGAACGAAAAGGCACTTCAGTGTTTGTCAAAATACTCAGGTGGAGTGGATTCCCACACTGGTAGAGGAAAAGCTACAGTATGGGAGATCCTTCTGGTAGAGAGAGAGAGAGAGAGAGAGAGAGAGAGAGAGAGAGAGAGAGAGAGAGAGAGAGAGAGAGAGAGAGAGAGAGAGAGAGAGAGGGAGAGAGGGAGAGAGAGAGAGAGAGAGAGAGAGAGAGAGAGAGAGAGAGAGAGAGAGTGTGAGAGAGAGGGAGAGATAGAGAGAGAGAGAGAGAGAGAGAGAGAGAGAGAGAGAGAGAGAGAGAGTGTGTGTGTGTGTGTGTCTGTGTGTGTGTGTGTGTGTGTGTGTACATACGTGCATGCGTGAGTTTGTGTGTGGATAGGTCACAGCCTACTTCCTCCACCTCCAGTTGGGAGCTCCACCAGGACCAGACTGATCATGCCTTCCTGACTCCAGGGCCCTTGTCTAATCAAAGATGGCCAGGGTTTAGAAAATGTCAATGTCTGCGCGGCTAGGTCGATTACATCTGCTGAGAGAAGCTAGTGAGTAGACTGAGGAGTGATGAAGGGAGGAGAACATAGAGGGAAAGAGGACTGGAGGCATTAACAGGTGGTTGGTGGTGGGGCTTTACCAGTCAAACGTGCCACCCCTGCCAATTATACTGATGACGTTCTGCAGGCAATGTCAGATGAATTAAAAGGGAGATTAATGATGGATGGAACTATAATGGCTTGTCCCTGATACTGATTAGTTTAAATTAAGTATTTTATGTCTAGAGGAAAATCCCTCAACATAGTCATCCATTGTGGATATATCTTAATAAATCTGATACAGCCATGTCATTATTTGGATGGACTGCAATGGAGAATAGAAAGGTATGCAGCCCACACTCAAGATGATCAAGATGGTCAGATGATGTCATGTCTAATAAAGCACGTTACAATGATGGGGTTATTTGTCACAGATACTGGTGAATCAGATAAATTCATTGGTCACATGCTCAGAGCATTTATCACAGGTTCTACTCAGTTCCATGGTGTGTCTGTAAAATGGAATGGACTATATTTGTGGATGCCTTGGACAGCCATCAGAAATCTGAACATGTGACACATGCATGATCACACACACGACATGATCGTACCATATGTTACATATGGTCATAAAAAAGGTAGCTATAGATTTGACATTTTGTGAGAAAAAAATATATATAGTGGATAAATTCAGAACAAGTGAAACATGCATGATCCCATGCCATGATCCCATGCATTACATAGAAGTCCCATGTGGTTCATACCGTTATAAAATAAGTAGATTTGACATCATTCCAAACCTCATTACAGCTGCATGTCACCCAAACCAAAGCAGCTTTACTGATGCAATCCAATGAAAAGATGTGCAGCGTGACAATATATTGATAAGTATGTATCATATTAATGTTAAAGGGAACACAAACACCTGTCGCCATTCTCTGACACTTGGGCTCTTTTGAATTCCAGTCGTCGCCGAGACGAGACCACGGCAAATGGAGCCATATCACTGTCAGACGCTGTCAACGATTTAATAACCAAAAGCTTCTCTTTTCTATAAAGTGACAGGAATGTAGATATGTATTATCTTTCTCTCCTCCCTGCTCCCTCCTCCCCTCCCTGCTCCCTCCTCACCTCCCTCCTCCCCTCCCTGCTCCCTCCTCCCCTCTTCCCCTCCCCTCTCTGCTCTCCTCCTCCCTCCCTTCCTGCTCCCACCTCCCCTTCCTACTCCCTCCTCCCCTCCTTGCTCCCTCCTCACCTCCCTCCTCCCCTACCTGCTCCCGCCTCCCTCCTCCCCTCCCCTCCCTGCTCCCTCCTACCCTCACTCCTCCCCTCCCTGCTCCCGCCTCCCTCCTCCCCTCCCCTCCCCTCCCTGCTCCTTCCTACCCTCCCTACTCCCCTCCCTGCTCCCTCCTCCCCTCCCTGCTCCCTCCTCCCCCTACATGGTCCCTCCTCCCCTCCCTGGTCCCTCCTCCCCTCCCTGGTCCCCTCCCTGCTCCCGCCTCCTTCCTCCCCTCCCTCCTCTCCTCTTTCCTCCCCTCCTTCCTCCCCTCCCTGCTCCCGCCTCCCTCCTCCCTTCCCTAATCCCACCTCCCTCCTCCCCTCCCTCCCTCCCTCCTCTCCTCTTTCCTCCCCTCCTTCCTCCCCTCCCTGCTCCCGCCTCCCTCCTCCCTTCCCTAATCCCACCTCCCTCCTCCCCTCCCTCCCTCCCTCCTCTCCTCTCTCCTCCCCTCCCTCCTCCCCTCCCTAATCCCGCCTCCCTCCTCCCCTCCCTCCTCCCCTCCCTGCTCCCGCCTCCCTCCTCCCCCTCCCTCCTACCCTCCCTGCTCCCGCCTCATTCCTTCCCTCCCTCATCTCCTCTCTCCTCCCCTCCCTCCTCACCTTCCTACTCCCGCCTCCCTCTTCCCTCCCTAATCCCGCCTCCCTCCTCCCCTCCCTCCTCTCCTCTCTCCTCCCCTCCCTCCTCCCCTCCCTGCTCCCGCCTTCCTCCTCCCCCTCCCAAATCCCGCCTCCCTCCTCCCCTCCCTGCTCCCGCATCCCTCCTCCCCTCCCTGCTCCCGCCTCCCTCCTCCCCTCCCTGCTCCCGCCTCCCTAATCCTGCCTCCCTCCTCCCCTCCCTCCTCCCCCTCCCTAGGCCTCCCCTCCCTCCTCCCCTCCCTGCTCCCGCCTCCCTCTTCCCCTCTCTCTTCCCCTCCCGCCTGCTCTTCTTTTCTTTCTCTATCTCAGGCCTGCAGCAGAATCAAACGCATAATGCATTTACAATCACATCCTTCAATTCTCTCTCTCTTTCTCTCTCCCCCCATCTCCACTCTCCCTCTTTTCTAGCTTTCCACCCCTTTTAGGCTCTGCCTGTGTTCGGCATTCTCTAA
The DNA here is from genome assembly GCF_020615455.1 of Coregonus clupeaformis. Taxonomy (NCBI): domain Eukaryota; kingdom Metazoa; phylum Chordata; class Actinopteri; order Salmoniformes; family Salmonidae; genus Coregonus; species Coregonus clupeaformis. The sequence continues at coordinate 702,595 of NC_059199.1, read as the reverse complement.
GACACTCTGATCTAACACCATCAGCTCTGTAATTCCTCTCATTATAGGGAGTCGGCCTGGCAATCAGAGTTATGAAACCCACGTCTCTGCCACTTCGCTCCATTAAATCCTTTTTAATTCATCCTTATTCCCTGTGTGCAGGAGGTCCCACCCACTCACAACACATGCAGAGACACGCACGGAGGCTCAGGTAGATGTAGGCATGCACACCTGCCCCACCCCTGGGACATGACACAGTGTTCACCATCCAAGCCTCAGAGATAGACATGGGAGATTTCATCAGAGTTCATGAAGTTCATGAAGTTGAATGAATGGCTGCCGTTTTACAGCCCTCTAACCAATTGTACTATTATGTGTGTTTTTTCACGTTATTTGTAATTTATTCTGTACATAATGTTTCTGCCATCGTCTCTTATAACCAAAAAGAGCTTCTGGATATCAGGACAGCGATTACTCACCTCGTATTGGACAAAGATTTTTTCTTCAATGAGTCGGACGCAAAGGATATCCTACAGATACCCAACAAGGCCCAAATCCCCATCATTCGCAGGAGAAAGAGATGGCGATATCGTGGACGTAGGTCGGGGTGCCTTGTAAGGATCCGACGGCGAGCAAGTAAACTGCCTCTTCCATCAATCCTATTAACCAATGTTCAATCATTTGAAAATAAATTAGATGACCTAAGATTACGGTTATCCTACCAACGGGACATTAAAAACGGTAATATCTTATGATTCACCGAGTCGTGGGTGAACGACGACATGGACAACATACAGCTGACGGGATATATGCTACATCAGCAGGATAGAACGGCTGACTCCGGTAAGACAAGGGGTGGCGGTCTGTGTATATTTGTAAACAACAGCTGGTGCACAAAATCAAATACTAAGGAAGTCTCAAGGTTTTGCATGCCTGAGGTAGTATCTTATGATAAGCTGTAGACCACACTATTTACCAAGAGAGTTTTCATCTATATTTTTCATAGCTGTCTATTTACCACAACAAACCAATGCTGGCACTAAGATTGCACTCAATGAGCTGTTTAAGGCCATAAGTAAACAGGAAAACGCTCATCCAGAGGCAGCGCTCCTAGTGGCCGGGGACTTTACCTAATTTCTACCAGCATGTTAAATGTGCAACTAGAGGAAAATAAACTCTATACCACCTTTACTCCACACACAGATACGCATACAAAGCTCTCCCTCGCCCTCCATTTGGCAAATCTGACCATAACTCTATCCTCCTGATTCCTGCTTATAAGCAAAAACTAAAGCAGGAAGCACCAGTGACTCGGTTAATAAAAAAGTGTACAGATGACACAGATGCTAAGCTACAGGACTGTTTTGCTAGCACAGACTGGAACATGTTCCGGGATTCTTCAGATAGCATTGTGGAGTACACCACATCAGTCACTGGCTTCATCAATAAGTGCATCGATGACGTCGTCCCCACAGTGACCGTACGTACATACCCCAACCAGAAGCCATGGATTACAGGAAACATCTGCACTGAGCTAAAGGGTAGAGCACACGGACGCTTATAAGAATATATAAATGACTAAATGTAAATGTAAGAAATCCCGCTATGCCCTCCGACGAACCATCAAACAGGCAAAGAGTCAATACAGGACCAAGATTGAATCGTACTACACCGGCTCTGATGCTCGTCGGATGTGGCAGGGCTTGAAAACGATTACAGACTACAAAGGGAAGCACAGCCGCGAGCTGCCCAGTGACACAAGCCTACCAGACCAGCTAAACCACTTCTATGCTCGCTTCGAGGCAAGCAACATTGAAGCATGCATGAGTGCACCAGCTGTTCCGGATGACTATGTGATCATGCTCTCCGTAGCAGATGTGAGTAAGACTTTTAAGCAGGTCAACATTCACAAGGCCGCTGGGCCAGACGGATTACCAGGACGTGTACTCCGAGCATGTGCTGACCAACTGGCAAGTGTCTTCACTGACATTTTCAACATGTCCCTGACTGAGTCTGTAATATCAACATGTTTCAAGCAGGCCACCATGGTCCCTGTGCCCAAGGACACTAAGATAACCTGCCTAAATGACTACTGACCCGTAGCACTGACGTCTATAGACATGAAGTGCTTTAAAAGGCTGGTCATGGCTCACATCAACACCATTATCCCAGAAACCCTAGACCCACTCCAATTTGCATACCGCCCCAACAGATCCACAGATGATGCAATCTCTATTGCACTCCACACTGCCCTTTCCCACCTGGACAAGAGGAACACCTACGTGAGAATGCTATTCATTGACTACAGCTCAGCGTTCAACACCATAGTGCCCTCAAAGCTCATCACTAAGCTAAGGATCCTGGGACTAAACACCTCCCTCTGCAACTGGTTCCTGGACATCCTGACGGGCTGCCCCCAGGTGGTAAAGGTAGGTAACAACATCTGCCACGCTGATCCTCAACAGGGGGCCCCTCAGGGGTGGGTGCTCAGTCCCATCCTGTACTCCCTGTTCACCCATGACTGCATGGCCAGGCACGACACCAACACCATCATTAAGTTTGCCGACGACACAACAGTGGTAGGCCTGATCACCGACAACGATGAGACAGCCTATAGGGAGGAGGTCAGAGACCTGGCTGTGTGGTGCCAGGATAACAACCTCTCCCTTAACGTGACCAAAACAAAGGAGATGATTGTGGACTACAAGAAAAAAAAGAGGACTGAGCACGCCCCCATTCTCATCGACGGGGCTGTAGTGGAACAGGTTGAGAGCTTCAAGTTCCTTGGTGTCCACATCACCAACGAACTCTTGGTCCAAACCCACCAAGACAGTTGTGAAGAGGGAACGACAAAGCCTATTCCTCCTCAGGAGACTGAAAAGATTTGGCATGGGTCCTCAGATCCTCAAAAAGTTCTACAGCTGCACCATCGAGAGCATCCTGACTGGTTGCATCACCACTTGGTATGGCAACTGCTCGGCCTCTGACCGCAAGGCACTACAGAGGGTAGTGCGTACTGCCTAGTACATCACTGGGGCCAACCTTCCTGCCATCCAGGACATCTATACCAGCCGGTGTCAGAGGAAGGCCCTCAAAATTGTCAAAGAATCCAGCCACCCTAGTCATAGACTGTTTTCTCTGCTACCGCACGGCAAGCGTTACCGGAGCGCCAAGTCTAGGTCCAAAAGGCTTCTCAACAGCTTCTACCCCCAAGCCATAAGACTCCTGAACAGCTAATCATGGCTACCCGGACTATTTGCACTGCCCCCCCACCCCCACCCCATCTTTTTACGCTGCTGCTACTCTGTTAATTATTTATGCATTGTCACTTTAACTCTACCCACATGTACATATTACCTCAACTACATCAACTAGCCGGTGCCCCCGCAAATTGACTCTGCAGCGGTACCCCCCAGTATATAGCCTCCCTACTGCTATTTTATTTTACTTCTGCTCTTTTTTTCTCAACACTTTTTTGTTGTTGTTGTTTTATTTTACTTTTTTACTAAAAAATAAATGCATTGTTGGTTAAGGGCTGTAAGTAAGCAAACCTGTTGTATTCCCGCATGTGGCAAATAACATTTGATTTGATTTGATTTGATTTGAGATGGGAGAGGATAGACTGCTGAGAGACGTGAGAGATGTGAGAGACGGCTCATACGGAATATGATGGATGTGTTTTAGTGGTACAGTACATGACAAAAGCAAAACCCTACTATACTACTACTATAGAGCTACTGTAGGAATACTATGGGACCACTATGGGACTACTATGGGACTACTATGGGACTACTATACAACTACTATGGAACTACTATGGGACTACTGTACAACTACTATGGGACTACTATGGGACTACTATACAACTACTATGGGAGTACCACGGGACTACTATGGGACTACTATGGGACTACTATACAACTACTATGGGACTACTATGGGACTACTATACAACAACTATGGGACTACTATAAGACTAGTATATGACTGCTATGGGACCACTACATGACTACTATGGGACTACTGTAGGGCTACTATAGGACTACTATATGACTACTATGGGACTACTGTGGGACTACTATGGGACTACTACAAGACTACTATGGGACTACTACAAGACTACTATGTGACTACTGTAGGGCCACTATAGGACTGTTGTAGGCCAACTATGGGACTACTATAGAACTACTATGGGACAACAATATGACTACTATGAGACTACCGCAGGACTACTATGGGACTACTTTATGACTACTATGGGACTACTGTTGGGCTACTATATGACTATTGTAGAGAAACTATAGGACTACTATGGGACTACCATGGGACTACAATATGACTACTATATTACTACTATGGGAACACTATATGACTACTATGGGACTACAATGGGACTACTATACAACTACTATGGGAGTACTATGGGACTACCATTGTACTACTATTGGACTACTATGGGATACTATATGACTACTATGGGACTACTATGGGACTACTATATGTCTATTATGGGACTACTATATGACTACTATATGACTACTATGGGACTACTATGGGACCACCATGGGACTACTGTAGGGCCACTAAAGGACTATTGCAGGGCAACTATGGGACTACTATGGGACTACCATATGACTACTGTTTGATTACTATGGGACTAGTATATGACTACTATATGACTACTATATACTACTATGGGACTACTGTTGGGATACTACAGGACTATTGTAGGTCAACTATAGTACTACTATACAATTACTATGGAACTACTTTATGACTACTATGGGACTACTATATAACTACTATATGACTAATATGGGACTACTATATGACTACTATATGATCACTATGTGACTACTATACAACTAATATGGGACTACTATATGACTACTATGGGACTACTATATGGCTACTGTATGACTACTATGGGACTACTATATGACAACTATATGACTACTATATAACCACCATCTGACTATCATATGACTACTATATGACTACTACATGACTACTATGGGAGTACAATATGACTACTATATGACTACTATGGGACTACTATATGACTACTATATAACTACTATATAACTACCATCTGACTACCATATGACTACTACATGACTACTATATGACTACTATATAACTAATATGGGACTACCATATGACTAATATATGACTATTATGGAACTACTATACGACTACTATATGACTACTATGGAACTACTATGTGACTACTATATAACTACCATAGGACTACTATATGACTACTATGGGACTACTATATGACTACTATATGACAACTTTATACCACTATGGGACTACTGTTGGGCTACTATAGGACTTTTGTAGGTCAACTATAGGAGTACTATTAAACTACTATGGGACTACTATATGACTACAATATAACTACTATGGGACTACCATATGACTACTATGGGACTACTATGGGACCACAATGGGACTACTGTATGACCACTATACAACTACTATGGGACTACTATATGACTACTATATGACTACTTTGGGGCTACCATATGACTACAATGGGACTACTACGGGACTACTATGGGGCAACTATATGACTACTGTGGGACTACTGTAGGGCCACTATAGGACTATTGCAGGGCAACTATGGAACTACTATGGGACTACTTTGTGACTACAATATGACTACTATATACTACTGTGGGACTACTGTTGGGATACTATAGGACTATTGTAGGTCAACTATAGGACTACTATACAATTACTATGGGACTACTATATGACTACTATGGGACTACTATATAACTACTATATGACTACTATGGGACTACCATATGACTACTATATGATCACTATGGGACTACTATACAACTACTATGGGACTACTATATGACTACTATGATACTACTATATAACAACAATATGACTACTATTGGACTACTATCTGACTACTATAAGACTACTATCTGACTACTATCTGACTACTATAGGACTACTATATGACTACTATGGGACTACTATGGGACTACTATAGGACTACCACATACTGATATGGGACTACTGTTGGGCTACTATAGGACTATGGTAGGTCAACTATAGGACTACTATACAATTACAATGAGAGTACTATATGACTACTATGGGACTACTATATGACTATTATATGACTACTATGGGACTACTATATAACTTCAATGGGACTACAATATGACTACTATGGGACTACTATGGGACCACCATGGGACTACTGTAGGGCCACCAAAGGACTGTTGCAAGGCGACTATGGGACTACTATGGGACTACCATATGACTACTGTTTGACTACTATGGGACTACTATATGACTACTATATGACTACTATAGACTACTATGGGACTACTGTTGGGATACTACAGGACTATTGTAGGTCAACTATAGTACTACTATACAATTACTATGGAACTACTATATGACTACTATGGGACTACTATATAACTACTATATGACTACTATGGGACTACTATATGACTATTATATGATCACTATGTGACTACTATACAACTACTATGGGACTACTATATGACTACTATGGGACTACTATATGGCTACTGTATGACTACTAAGGGACTGCTATATGACTACTATATAACCACCATATGACTACCATATGACTACTATATGACTACTACATGACTACTATATGACTACTATGGGAGTACAATATGACTACCATATGACTACTATATGACTACTATGGGACTACTATATGGCTACTGTATGACTACTATGGGACTACTATATGACTACTATATGACTACTATATAACTACCATCTGACCACCATATGACTACAACATGACTATTATGGGACTACTATATGACTACTATGTGACTACTATGGGACTACTATGTGACTACTATATAACTACTATGGGACTACTATATGACTACTATGGGACTACTATATGACTACTATATGACAACTTTATACCACTATGGGACTACTGTTGGGCTACTATAGGACTTTTGTAGGTCAACTATAGGAGTACTATTAAACTACTATGGGACTACTATATGACTACAATATGACTACTATGGGACTACCATATGACTACTATGGGACTACTATGGGACCACAATGGGACTACTGTATGACCACTGTACAACTACTATGGGACTACTATATGACTACTATATGACTACTTTGGGACTACTATATGACTACAATGGGACTACTATGGGACTACTATGGGACAACTATATGACTACTATGGGACTACTGTAGGACCACTGTAGGACTATTGCAGGGCAACTATGGAACTACTATGGGACTACTATGTGACTACTATATGACTACTATATACTACTGTGGGACCACTGTTGGGATACTATAGGACTATTGTAGGTCAACTATAGGACTACTATACAATTACTATGGGACTACTATATGACTACTATGGGACTACTATATAACTACAATATGACTACTATGGGACTACTATATGACTACTATATGATCACTATGGGACTACTATACAACTACTATGGGACTACTATATGACTACTATGATACTACTATATGACAACTATATGACTACTATGGGACTACTATATGACTACTATAAGACTACTATCTGACTACTATAGGACTACTAT